>NC_133328.1:114614889-114812656 GCF_042186555.1 Aquarana catesbeiana
GGGGGTCCGTACTGAGGGAGGGGGGTCTATACATAGTGAAGAGGGGGGTCCGTACAGAGGGAGGGGGGTCGATACATAGTGGAGACGGGGGACCGTACTGAGGGAGGGGGTCTATACTTAGTGGAGAGGGGGGTCCATACTTAGGGAGGGGGTCTATACTTAGTGGAGAAGGGGGGTCCGTATTGAGGGAGGGGGGTCTATACATAGTGGAAGGGGGGTCCGTACAGAGGGAGGGGGTCTATACTTAGTGGAGAGGGGGGTCCGTACTGAGGGAGGGGGTGTATACTTAGTGGAGAGGGGGGTCCGTTCTGAGGGAGGGGGGTCTATACATAGTGGAGAGGGGGGTCCGTACAGAGGGAGGGGGGTCTATACTTAGTGGAGAGGGGGGTCCGTACTGAGGGAGGGGGGTCTATACATAGTGAAGAGGGGGGTCCGTACAGAGGGAGGGGGGTCGATACATAGTGGAGACGGGGGACCGTACTGAGGGAGGGGGTCTATACTTAGTGGAGAGGGGGGTCCGTACTGAGGGAGGGGGGTCTATACATAGTGAAGAGGGGGGTCCGTACAGAGGGAGGGGGGTCGATACATAGTGGAGACGGGGGACCGTACTGAGGGAGGGGGTCTATACTTAGTGGAGAGGGGGGTCCGTACTGAGGGAGGGGGGTCTATACATAGTGAAGAGGGGGGTCCGTACAGAGGGAGGGGGGTCGATACATAGTGGAGACGGGGGACCGTACTGAGGGAGGGGGTCTATACTTAGTGGAGAGGGGGGTCCGTACTGAGGGAGGGGGGTCTATACATAGTGAAGAGGGGGGTCCGTACAGAGGGAGGGGGGTCGATACATAGTGGAGACGGGGGACCGTACTGAGGGAGGGGGTCTATACTTAGTGGAGAGGGGGGTCCGTACTGAGGGAGGGGGGTCTATACATAGTGAAGAGGGGGGTCCGTACAGAGGGAGGGGGGTCGATACATAGTGGAGACGGGGGACCGTACTGAGGGAGGGGGTCTATACTTAGTGGAGAGGGGGTCCGTACTGAGGGAGGGGGTCTATACTTAGTGGAGAAGGGGGATCTGTATTGAGGAAGGGGGGTCTATACATAGTGGAGAGGGGGTCCGTACAGAGGGAGGGGGTCTATACTTAGTGGAGAGGGGGGTCCGTACTGAGGGAGGGGGGTCTATACTTAGTGGAGAGGGGGGTCCGTACTGAGGGAGGGGGGTCTATACATAGTGAAGAGGGGGGTCCGTACAGAGGGAGGGGGGTCGATACATAGTGGAGACGGGGGACCGTACTGAGAGAGGGGGTCTATACTTAGTGGAGAGGGGGGTCCATACTTAGGGAGGGGGTCTATACTTAGTGGAGAAGGGGGGTCCGTATTGAGGGAGGGGGTCTATACATAGTGGAAGGGGGGTCCGTACAGAGGGAGGGGGTCTATACTTAGTGGAGAGGGGGGTCCGTACTGAGGGAGGGGGTGTATACTTAGTGGAGAGGGGGGTCCGTTCTGAGGGAGGGGGGTCTATACATAGTGGAGAGGGGGGTCCGTACAGAGGGAGGGGGTCTATACTTAGTGGAGAGGGGGGTCCGTACTGAGGGAGGGGGTCTATACTTAGTGGAGAAGGGGGGTCCATACTGAGGGGGGTCTATACTTAGTGGAGGGGGGGTCCATACTCAGGGAGGGGGGGTCTATACTTAGTGGAGAGGGGGGTCCGTACTGAGGGAGGGGGTCTATACTTAGTGGGGAGGGGGGTCCTTACTGAGGGAGGAGTTCTATACTTAGTGGAGAGGGGGGGTCTGTACTGAGGGAGGGGGGTCTATACATAGTGGAGACGGGGGTCCGTACTGAGGGAGGGGGTCTATACTTAGTGGAGAAGGGGGATCCGTATTGAGGAAGGGGGGTCTATACATAGTGGAGAGGGGGTCCGTACAGAGGGAGGGGGTCTATACTTAGTGGAGAGGGGGGTCCGTACTGAGGGAGGGGGGTCTATACTTAGTGGAGAGGGGGGTCCGTACTGAGGGGGGGGGTCTATACATAGTGAAGAGGGGGGTCCGTACAGAGGGAGGGGGGTCGATACATAGTGGAGACGGGGGACCGTACTGAGGGAGGGGGTCTATACTTAGTGGAGAGGGGGGTCCATACTTAGGGAGGGGTCTATACTTAGTGGAGAAGGGGGGTCCGTTTTGAGGGAGGGGGGTCTATACATAGTGGAGAGGGGGGTCCGTACAGAGGGAGGGGGTCTATACTTAGTGGAGAGGGGGGTCCGTACTGAGGGAGGGGGTCTATACATAGTGAAGAGGGGGGTCCGTACAGAGGGAGGGGGTCTATACTTAGTGGAGGGGGGGTCCGTACTGAGGGGGGGTCTATACTTAGTGGAGGGGGGGGCCATACTCAGGGAGGGGGTCTATACTTAGTGGAGAGGGGGGTCTATACTTAGTGGAGACGGGGGTCCATACTGAGGGAGAGGGGTCTATACATAGTGGAGAGGGGGGTCCGTACTGAGGGAGGGGGTCTATACTTAGTGGAGAGGGGGGGTCCGTACTGAGAGAGGGGGTCTATACTTAGTGGAGAGGGGGGTCCTTACTGAGGGAGAGGTACTATACTTAGTGAAGAGGGGGGTCCGTAATGAGGGAGGGGGGTCTATACATAGTGGAGAGGGGGGTCCGTACTGAGGGAGTGGGTCTATACTTAGTGGAGAGGGGGGTCCGTACTGAGGGAGGGAGTCTATACTTAGTGGAGAGGTGGGTCCGTACTGAGGGAGGGGGTCTATACTTTTTTTTTTTTTTTAACAAAGGTGAGGGGGTCTATACTTAGTGAAGAAGGGGGGTCTGTACTGAGGGAGGGGGGTCTCTACTAAGGGAAGGGGGTCTATTGTTACAATGTATATAATATATGTATAATGATATAAGTGCTAAAACCAGCCATTAAACCAGTGGTTCTCAACCTGGGGGTCGATTGATGAATTGCCAGGGGTCACCGAATCCTGGGCTTTTACTGAAGCGTGCACTGCTCTCCCAGCCTTTGTTGCAGCCTCCCAGCTGGGCTGTACCTGTAGCCTGCTGCTGCCCACTCAGCCTCTTCGCAGCCACCCATTCAGTTCACGGCATGGCTGGGGGGGCAGAGACTAGAGGTCAGCTGACTGGCGAGGAATGTGAAGTGAGAGGAGCTGGAGGAGACCCTATCTCCCGATTTCGGCATAGGTGTCACTGCTATGAGAAACCACAAAGTCGGAGACACAGTGAAACCGGAGACACAGTGAGTAACACTACCTGTGATTATAGTTGCCATTAAAAGTCCCCACTACAGTTCTCAGATCAGCAGATGACCTCAATGAAGAACACCTAAGATGGCTGGTCAGAACTCCCCGCCAGCACTGCCACTCATCCCATTCCCCCTACCAAGGAGTAAGAGAAGGAATAAAAACAGAGAATACATGAAAGGAAGAGGAAAAGAAGGGGAGGAACAAAAAAGGGAGAGAAAGAATAAGAGAAAGAACAAGAAAGACAGCTAGAGAGAGGGATGGTAAGAAGAAATAAGAAATTATGATAGAGAGGGATAAAAGGGAAAGAGAAAGAGATGTACATCCTAAAATGTACCATAAGGGGTTTTAATATTGTACGAGCGGAAGGGACTGGGGGAGCGCTAAAAATGTCCATGGGTTAGGGGCGCAAATTACTTGTCTTACCTTGAGTGCTGACCACAACTTGGGAAATTTTATCAAGGG
Source organism: Aquarana catesbeiana (assembly GCF_042186555.1). Lineage (NCBI taxonomy): Eukaryota > Metazoa > Chordata > Amphibia > Anura > Ranidae > Aquarana > Aquarana catesbeiana. The sequence goes on from NC_133328.1 coordinate 114,618,607, forward strand.
ATCACAACACTAGAAGGGTTGAGAACCACTGCATTAAACAAATCATTCGCCGCCGAAATCCCGTCAACCCCGAGACTACAACCAACACCCCCCCCCCCCCCCCGGTCCTTGGCAAAATTGTCCCTGAATGGCAGTTTAGAAATGTGGTCACCCTAACGGCAAGGTGGCACGGCTGCGCAAATCGCCGTAGATGTGCGTTGGTCTCGTGCATGGCACGCGCTGCCTGGCCAGCGGGGGGGAGCCAATCAGCAGATCTGGCAAACTCGATGTCCGCTGGCCGCCCGCGATCGTTCCCTGGCAGTGACAGAACGGGGATCTGCCGACGTAAACAAGGGATGACACAGTATATTGTCTTTCTGCTATGCAAGAAGATAGATCTCTGTGTTATCCCAGGCAGCCCCTCCCCCATACAGTTAGTAAACACATTGAGGGAACACAGTTAACCCCTTGATCGCCCCTGATGTTAACCCCTTCCCTGCCAGTGCCATTAGTACAATAATAGTGCATATTTTTAGCACTGATCATTGTAATAATGTCACTGGTTACAAATAAGGGGTCAAAAATGTCAGTTAGGTGTCCGATCTGTCCGCCGCAATGTCGCAGTCCCGCTAAAAATCGCTGATCGCCGCCATAGTAAAAAAAAAAATTATCAATAAAAATGCCATAAATCTATCCCCTATTTTGTAGACGCTATAACTTTTGCGCAAACCAATCAATAAACGCTTTTTGGGATTTGTTTTACCAAAAATATGTAGCAGAATACAAATTGGCCTAAATTGATGAAAAAATTAGATTTTTTTTACATTCTTTTTATTGGATATGTTTTATAGCAGAAAATACTTTTTTTTTTTTCAAAATTGTCCGTCTTTTTTTGTTTATAGCGCAAAAAATAAAAACCACAGAGGTGATCAAATACCACCAAAAGAAAGCTCTATTTGTGGGAAAAAAAGAACATCAATATTATTTAGGTACAGCATTGCATGACCGCGCAATTGTCAGTTAAAGTAATGCATTGCTGTATTGCATAAAATGGCCTGGTCATTAAGGGGGCAAAGTGAAGTGGTTACAGTGTTTGTTACCCTATTTTTTTTTTTTAATTGATCCTGTTTTTGTACATGATAGAACAGATCATCTCCTCCAGCAGTCTCTTCTGTCCATAGCACAGTACAGTAGCATCACCTATTTCGGTGCTAGAGCGACATCTGCTGGACATGAGGGGAACAACACCGGGGTGCGTCATGTGACCTGAAAAAGTTTACAAACTTGGAAAGTTTCTTTGTAAAGTTTCCCCCGCGATGTGTTGTCAGCGGAGCGGAGTGAGCGGGACACCGATCACTGACATTTCATTGTAAGATTATTATTTATTTTTTTTAATCATAATACTGGCCGGGGAAATGGGCGGGGCAATGATCAGGAAGTTGGACACCACCCACCCATCCGCAGACAGCATGTTGTGTGATCGGAGGTAAGTCATGGCGTGCTCTTGTATGTAGAAATGCGATATGTTGTATGTAGATGGAAGTATAATGCAGAGATGGGGCAGGGCGGTAAGAAATGGGTGTTTTGTAGTCTCTATTAGAAGTGATCGGTGAGGCTCCCACGTGTGTGGCAGATCGGAGGCCCAGCACGACATGTGATCAGCCTGATCATTAACTCCAGCTAATCCATACTCATCTTATTACAAATGGTTCTCCAGCACAAAAGTTCCTGTGTAATGATCAGTAAAATCACATTTTTTCCTATCTGTTGTTTTTTTTTTTTCCTTATGTGTTTTGTTTTTTGTTTTTTGTTTTTTTTTTTTTTTTCCTTATGTGCCCCCCCCCCCCCCTTCTCAAATACCTGCATTTGGCATACATGTATACATATAGATTTTTGGATTCTGTGTTACAGATCTGAATTCAGTGCATGTTGACGCACCTGTGTGAATGTCGCCATTGAAAAACAATGCAGATGCGTTCAGAATCCGATCCGTAAATAAAAAAACATTTGTGATTGCGTTTTTTTTCTGGCTGTGGAGATGAAGTCTAAGGCCTCTGGCTAAGGATGAGCTCCGGCATGTTCGCACACCCCATGTGCAGAGCCTGACAGAAAGTCGGTACGGCGCTGCGCTAATCACAGGCAGGGAGACATTTCCCGATCTCTGCAGTCGCACATCGGGAAAATGTCTCCCTGCCTGTGATTAGCGCAGCGCCGTGCCGACTTTCTGGCGGGCTCTGCACGTGGAGTGTGTGCCTAAAAACCCACCTGGCGTTTTTTTTTTGTTATCTCTGATGTAAAGGCAGCCAGTTTGTTTTTAATATGTGAGTGCATAAAGGCACATAACCCTGCACTGTGCATAGATCAGTAAAAAAAATGACAAAAATCTGCATTGCTGGACACTATTGTATGCACGCACAACATATCCCAAGAAAAGCTAGAAGAAATTTTACACAATTACATGCATGACCATCCTCCTGTTTTTATGCAGGAATTTCCTGGCAGAAATCTGATGTTCATACATCAGTAATATGTGCAAGTACCCTTAGGGCCCTTTCACATGTGCGAACCGTTCAGATCCGCCTGTAAGTTTTTTTTTCAGGCGGACCTGAATAGACGCTCCATACATCTCTATGGAGCGACGGATGTCAGCGGCTGCGTGTCCGCTGACTTCCGATTTGTCCCCCAATCCACTAAATCCAGACGGATGGATGTCCTATTTTCCATCCGTCTGGCGGATCGGATAAAAATGGACAGGCGGTTCATCTTCACCCGATTCCCCCATAGAGGAGAGCGGAGATCTGATAGGTCCATTTCTACACAGTGTGCAGAGATGGACTTGTCATCCGCCGGCTCAGCAGGGGTCAACGGATCGATCCCTGCCGAGCAAGCGGATGTCTGAAAACGGATCCACACAAGTAAAAAGGGGCCTAAGGGAGGCCATAGAGCAGGGGGCTCCAAACTTTCTAAACAAAGGGTCAGTTTTCTTTCCTTCAGACTTTGGGGTGGAGGGGTGCAGACTGTGACCATTGGGAGTAGAATTTGTCCTGCCCAGGCTTTAGCCACTGGAAATAATCGCATGCTAGATATCTGATGTGCTGGTTGTATCCAAGTCGATTGATGGATCGACTTGGGTACAGTTAGCCTGCTCATACATGGATCGAATCTTGGCCAGTCCCTGCTGAACCGACTGGGCGTCTAACCTTCTATGACTGACTTAAAAGATAAGTTTACCTTTTAACAAAAAATAACAAATACACGTGCTTTTTTCACCTGCAAAAAAAAAAAAAAAATGTGCATTTACTAACTTTTTGTTTTGGAAGCCTGGAAAGCATTGCACCAGCGATCAGCAGATTACTGGTACCCTGCGTGTCTCCTGCAGACCTGTCCGTTTATCTGTGCGACAGCTACACAGGAAGAATCAATGAACCCCCCCAGAGCACTCAACAGGGCCGTGCTAGGTCATTTAGAACTACAAGCCGACTGCCGCAAAGGGTGTCGCTATTTGTAGCTCATTAATTTACAGGGATCTGTGAATCAATCCTGGCTCACTGTCACATGGGGGGTCGGGAGCAGATCCCCCACTATCTGTCAAAATGAGGGATCGGAGGGAGCAGGGGCCTGTCCTTTTGCGACATCTTACATGCTGAATATGGGTGAACTTATCTTTTAAGGCTGGGCTGACATTATCTTCGCATGTGGCTCACAGCAGGGACCCAGTGTGTCCTCGGTCACCATTTCAGCCTGAATTTTTGGCTGAATTCGGACCTTAAATGCACCAAAAGACACATAGGACTCCTGTGCAAATTCGCACCAGAGCCGCAGCGGAGATATGTGAACCGGCTCCATAGAGAGCTGGTCAAAATCTCCTGCTACAGGCAGTCCCCGAGTTACGAACACCCAAGTTACGAACGACTCCTACTTACGAACGGCCTCAAATGCCGGCCACTTGTGCTCCACGCTGGTCCCGGATACCTCTGGACACATCCCATACTCCAGTACTACATGTACTGCATGGCCAGAAGAGCCCCAGATAACATAACAAGCGCCTGGAACATCCCACATCCATGCACAGGCGGACATTACACTTACAAATGCAGTGTTGCGACTTACGGACAACTTCAAGTTAGAGCCCTTTCACACTGGGGCGGTTTGCAGGCGCTATTGCGCTAATAGCGCCTGCAAACCGACCCGAAAGTGCCCCTGCTTGCATTTCAGTGTGAAAGCCCCGAGGGCTTTCACACTGGAGCGATGCGCTGGCAGGACGGTAAAAAAAGTCCTGCCAGCAGCATCTTCGGAGCGGTGAAGGAGCGGTGTGTATACCGCTCCTTCATCGCTCCTGCCCATTGAAATCAATGGGACGGCGCGGCTATACCGCCAGCAAAGCGCTTTGTGGTGGTATTTAACCCTTTCTCGGCCGCTGGGGGGGGGGGGTAAACCGCCCCGCTAGCGGCCGCATACGGACGGTAAAACGCCGCTAATAATAGCGGCGTTTTACCGCCGACGCCGCCCCAGTGTGAAAGGGCTCTTACAAACAAACCTACAGTCCCTATTGTGTTCGAAACTCGGGGACTTCCTGTATTGTGAATTGGATGTGGAGGATCTGCATCCAATTTGCAATAGTGGGAACCCGGCCTAAGGCCCCATTCACACATGGGCATAGCAGAAATGCTAATGGCACCTCAAACGAGGGTAGTGGATGCGCCTTTTGCCGTGTAACAAACACACAAAAACATGCAACACATACCGTGCTTGGCTCAGGTCCAAAATGTAGGACATCAGCTTCTTTAGCGTGTCTGTGGAGCAGAGGAAGGCCAATTCAAATGGTGCAGCTCCAAAAATGCGTGAGAAACTGCCCCAAAAATACAATGCGCTAGCGGTGCTCAAGTGCTGCTTGATACGTTTATGCTGCACACATATAAATGTTGGCACAAACCTTTAGGCTGGGTTCACACTGCAGATGGATACGGCTGACAGCAGGGGGTCCGGTGCAGCCCTCATTGTTTCAGGGACAAATCGGGCCCTGAATATGCCTGAATTTGGACCTGAAACAGAGCCAAAGACGCACAGGACTCCAGTGCAATCCTCTCCGCAGCCGCCCCAGAGATAGGTGAACCCGCTTCATAGAGAGCCAGTCACAATCTCCTGTAATACGAATTGGATGTGGGGAAACCTGCATCCTATTCACACTATTGTGGAGTTGTGAACCCATCCTCGTGTGCAAACTTCATTTGTTTTTGTTTTTTCTCAAAAGAGCAAGTTTACTGATCCTTACACATGAGCCTCATAGAGAAATATAACTGCATATAGACGTTATAAAAAAAAAAAGTTTATTTATTACAGGTACTTGTATAGCGCCATCAATTTACGCAGCACTTTACTGTACATATATATATATTGTATATTCACATCAGTCCTTGCCCTCAAGGAGCTTACAATCCAAGGTCACCAACTCGCATTCCTTTATACACATAATAGGGTCTATTTAGACAGGAGCCAATTAACCTGCCAGCATGAGATTGGGAGGAGACCGGAGTATCAGGAGGAAACTCATTCTGATAAATTATGTTAGAGAACACAAGAGAGTGCAGAGAAGAGCAACCAAACTGATAAGAGGCATGGAGGAGCTCCACTATGAGGAGAGATTTACTGAACTGAATTTATTCTCTCTTCCGTTTTTCTTAAATAACAAACATGTTATAATTACCTCCTCTGTGTAATGGTTTTGTACAGAGCACCTCGATCCTTCTCTTCTCGTGTCCCCCACCGGCGCTCCTGGCTCCTCCCCCTTGACCAGTGCCCCCAATGGCTGCTGTCTCAGCCAATGAGGAGATGAAGTCCCAGGACAGCCAACGCTCTCATGCACATCGCTGGATCAAGGGGGGCTCGAGTGAGTGTTGGGGGGCTGTGGGGGGAGCATCACACACAAGGTTTTTTTTAACTGAATGCATGAAGGTAAAAAAAACCTTAAGCCTTTACAGACACTTTAAGGGGGGGGGGGGTATGGTCACAATGTATAAATACATAATGGTCCATATAGAGCAATGTTTCTCAACTCAAGTCCTCAAGTACTCCCAACAGGTCATGTTTTCAGACTTTCCATTTTGCACAGGCGAATTGATCAGTTTCTCTGCCTTAGTAATTACCACAACCGTTTTATCTGAGCGAAATCCTGAAAACATGACCTGTTGGGGGTACTTGAATACTGGAGTTGAGAAACATTGATATAGAGTACTCTTTATGTCTGGAGGAAATACAATTTAGGCTCCATGTACACTATTTAAATAAATGCCAGTGCTGGGAAAACAATTAATCTAACAGTTGTAAAGTGATAACATCAAGAATTACAGAAAAAAAACTACCTGCTTCATTGTCTGTCATTTTTTTTCTTCCCAGGGTCTCAGATCTGATGGCTGCTAATCGAACAGGGAGCGAAGGTACGTGACCACTCGTGTGACTCAGACCAGATGTACATAGTCAATGATGAGAAATGTACTCCTGAACATACTCAGATTGATGTATAAAAGGATTTACCTGAGACAATGTACTTTAATCTTTCTCTATTTGGTCGGGAAAATCTTGAATATGCAGTTCAGTTTTGGTTGCCAATCCTCAGAAAAGATGTTGTGGAATTAGAGAGTTCAGTGAAGGGCAACAGCATTTATAAGGAGGATCGATTTCATAGATACAGTATTCCTTTTTTATTGTGGAGAAAAGGCATGGGGGGTGTGATTACACTGTATGAAAAATTTTGAAGGTGACTCCAGTAACTAATAGACTCTTAATGTCCCTGAAGAGGACATGCAGCCACAATTTCAAGTAAGAAGAAAGGAGGTTTAACTTTAGATTGAGAAAATGAATTTTTACTGTTAGAGCAGTAAAGATGTGCAATTCCCTCCTCAGGATGTGGTACTAGGGAAGAATATCGACAACTTCAAAAATGTTTTTAGATGTCTTAGTAAGTGTGTGTGTGTGTATGTGTATATATATATATATATATATAACTATGGGAATTATTAGAGAAAAAAAAAATCCCACACATGTATATACACTATATTACCATAGTATTGGGACACCTGCCTTTACACGCACATGAACTTTAATGGCATCCCAGTCTTAGTCCGTAGGGTTCAATACTGAGTTGGCACACCTTTTGCAGTTATAACAGCTTCAAGTCTTCTGGGAAGGCTGTCCACAAGGTTTAGGAGTGTGTCTAGGGGTGTGTCTATGGGAATGTTTGACCATTCTTCTAGAAGGGAACTCTAAAGGCGTCTGCATACCAAGACATTTTGGACAATTTCATACTCCCAACTTTGTGGGAACAGTTTGGGGATGGCCCCTTCCTGTTCCAACATGACTGTGCACCGGTACACAAAGCAAGGTCCATAAAGACATGGATGAGCGAGGTTGGGATGGAGGAATTTGACTGGCCTGCACAGTCCTGACCTTAACCTGATTAGAACCCGGTCAAACATTCCCATAGACACACTCCTAAACCTTGTGGACAGCCTTCCCAGAAGAGTTGAAGCTGTTATACCTGCAAAGCGTGGACAAAATCAATATTGAACCATACGGACTAAGACTGGGATGCCATTAAAGTTCATGTGCGTGTAAAGGCAGGCGTCCCAATACTTTTGATATAGTGTAGGTTGAACTGGACTTCTCTCTAGCAGCAGCCCTTGTCCTGTCACCTCTCCTGTTTTTCTTTTCTCTCTTCCTTATCTGTGTTTCCTCCACAGTCTGTGTCATTCCTGTTGCTTTCTTTTCCCTTCAGCAACAGCAAATCTTAAAGCTGCCAGTTGATTGGCCTCTAGTGGCTCTGATTTTAGGTACAGTGCCAAGAATAGAGAGCAACTGAGCTATGTGCAGAGAATAAGATGTGCATTACTGGATTTTAAACAGGATAGGCACTTATTTTTAATGTTTTACATAGTTATACCTGCAAAATGGGCCAGCCTGAAGTGATCCAGCAAGACTTAATTTTCTGATTAAAGTTCCACTTTAACCACTTGCCGACCATCTCGCGGCGGTATACGTCTGGAAAGTGGCACAGGTGTGCAAAATTCTATATGGGTACATCAGCCCTTTAAGAGCTGCCAGAGAGCGCGCGCCTGCTGCATGGTGGGGGACCCGATGCGTGTGGCGGGCGTGATCGCCGCCGGCCACGTGTGATCGCGTGCACGAGCGCTTGTACGGGGATTTGTGTGTGTAAATGCACAAATCCCTGTGCTATCAGGGGAGAGGAGACATGTCGTTTTTTCCTAGTAAATAGGAACAACGATATGTCTTCTCTCTTACTCCTATCCCCATACAGTTAGAACACACTGAGGGAACACACGTTTAACCCTTCCCTACCAGTGACATTTACATAGTAATCGGTGCATTTTTAGAGCACTGATCGCTGTATAAATGTCAATGGTCCCATAAATGTGTCAAAAGTGTCTGATCTGTACGCCGCAATGTTGCAATCCTGTTTAAAAATTGCAGATCGCCGCCATTACTAGTAAAAAAAAAAATGCCATAAATCTTTCCCATAGTTTGCAGATGCTATAACTTTTGCGCAAACCAATCAATATATGCTTTTTTTTTTTTTTCTTAAGAATATGCAGAAGAATATATATTGGCCTAAACTGATGAAGAAATTTTGTGGGGATATTTATTATAGCAAAAATAAAAAATATATATTTTTTTTTTTTTTCAAAATTGTCGTTGTTTTTGGTTTATAGCGCAAAAAATAAAAACCGCAGAGGTGATGAAATGCCACCAAAAGAAAGCTCTATTTGTGGAAAAACAGACGCAAATTTCGTTTGGGTACAGCATCGCATGACCGAGCAATTACCAGTTATAGCGACGCAGTGCCAAATTGTAAAAAGTGCTCTGGTCAGGAAGGAGGTAAAATCTTCCGGGGCTTGAAGTGGTTAAACAGAGGTTCTAAACATTCCTCATTCTGTCCAAAGCTAAAAATTAGGTTTAGACTGGAATTGGGCTTTTAGTAGCATTTTCTTGATGTTAATGTTGTGATTTCTTTCCAGCAGATGAAGTGTCCATCATCCCCCATCATTATGCAGACCTGTTTGTGACCGTATGACATTCCTTAGAGAGAATGGTAGGTAGTTTAATATATGTTATGTATTACAAGATAGGACAGAAGAGACCACTGACCTGTGATGATTTCTGTACTGCTGACAGGAGATCAACTCCAATGGAAGCTTTAAAGGATTTACCTGAGGCTAATGGTTTCTCTGTCCTAACTGATGGGATCATGCCTGAGCTTCGTTGTTGTCAACCTCCTTGTTTTTTGCTTTTTTTTTTTTTTTTTTTTTATTTTTTTTTTTTTATATAAAGTACACTATATTACCAAAAGTATTGGGATGCCTGCCTTTACAAACGCATGAACTTTAATAGCATCCCATCCCCCCCCCCCCCCCCCCCAAATTCGCTCATTTATGTCTTTATGGACCTTGCTTTGTGCACTAGTCCAAATCATTTGGTGGAGGGGGGATTATGGTTTGGGGTTGTTTTGTCAGGGGTTGGGCTTGGCCCCTTAGTTCCAGTGAAGGAAACTCTGAAGGCGTCAGCATACCAATACATTTTGGACAATTACATGCTCCCAACGTGGGAACAGTTTGGGGATGGCCCCTTCCTGTTCCAACATGACTGCGAACCAGTGCACAAACAAGGTCCATAAAGACATGAATGAGCGAGTTTGGAGTGAAGGAACTTGACTGGCCTGCACAGAGGCCTGACCTCAACCCGATAGAACACCTTTGAGATGAATTCGAGTGGAGACTGTGAGCCAGGCCTTCTCGTCCACATCAGTGCCTGACCTCACATGCACTTCTGGAAGAATGGTCAAACATTTCCATAGATGCTCCTGAACCTTGTGGACAGCCTTTGTGGGAGAGTTGAAGCTGTTATAGCTGCAAAGGGTGGGCCAACTCAATATTGAACCTTACGGACTAAGACTGGGAAAGTTCTTGTGTGTGTAAAGACAGGCGTCACAATACTTTTGACAATATAGTTTATAAATGATCATTTTACTTTTCATGTTAATACTCTGATTTTCTTCCAGTACATGAAGTATTTGTTGGTGCTGTCTGCCAGTCCTGGTTATGGATGTATGGCACCCTTTCCATGCCGGTGCTCACTATGGTACGTATAGTCGTGTTCTACCATATGAAGGACAGAAGAGACCTGTAGCCTGTGATGATAATTGTACTCACTCCTGACAGGAGATCGTCTCCAATGAAAGCTATAAAGGATTTACCTGAGGTTACATTTTGAATGGTCTCACTGTTCTATCTGGTTGGGTCATACCTGTGTTCCATCATTGGCAACTTTTTTTGTTGTGTGGTTTTTTTATTTTTTCTTTATATTTCAGTATAAATTATATTTTTACTTGAAATATACATGTTAATATTATGATTTCCTTCCAGCACATGAAGTATCCATCAATGCTATCCAGCATTCCTAGTTGTGGCTGTATGAATGACACCCCTTCTATGCTGGTGATCACCATGGTAAGTATAGTCTGATGTGTGTTACCATATGAGGGACAGAAGAGACCTGTAGCCTGTGATGATAGTTGTACTCCTGACAGGAGATTGTCTCCAATGAAAGCTATAAAGGATTTACCTGAGGTTACATTTTTATGGTTTCACTGTTCTATCTGGTGGGGTCATACCTGTGCTCCATCACTGGCAACTTTTTTCTTTTTTACTTTCTTTCCTTTATATTTTAGTATTCTCTTTTACATGTTAATATTGTAATTTCCCTTCCAGCACATTGAGTATCTATCCGTGCAATCTGGTAGTCCTGGTTTGGATGCATGACACCCCTTCTATGCTGGTGCTCACCATGGTACGTATAGTCGTGTTCTACCATATGAAGGACAGAAAAGACCTGTAACCTGTGATGATAATTTGTACTCACTCCTGACAGGAGATTGTCTCCAATGAAAGCTATAAAGGATTTACCTGAGGTTACATTTTTAATGGTCTCACTGTCCTAACTGGTTGGGGTCATACCTGTGTTCCATCATTAGCAACCCTTTTTTTTTTTTTTTTTTTTTTTTTTAATATATATTTCAGTATAAATTATATTTTTACTTGAAATATACATGTTAATATTGTGATTTCCTTCCAGTATGTGAAGTAACCATCGATTCTATGCGGCAGTCCAGGTTGTGGATCTATGACAACCATTCCATGCTGGTGCTCACCATGGTAAGTATAGTCTGATGTGTGTTACCATATGAGGGACAGAAAAGACCTGTGATGATAGTTGTACTCCTGACAGGAGATTGTCTCCAATGAAAGCTATAAAGGATTTACCTGAGGTCACATTTTTATGGTTTCACTGTTCTATCTGGTGGGGTCATACCTGTGCTCCATCACTGGCAACTTTTTTTTTTTTCAGTTTTTTCTTTTCTTTCTTTCCTGTATATATCAGTATTATCATTTTACTTGAAATATACATGTTAATATTGTAATTTCCCTTCCAGCACATGGAGTATCTATCGGTGCTATCCTGCATTCCTGGTTATGGATGTATGACACTCTTTCCATGCTGGTGATCACCATGGTAAGTATAGTCTGATGTGTGTTACCATATGAGGGACAGAAGAGACCTGTAGCCTGTGATGATAGTTGTACTCCTGACAGGAGATTTTCTCCAATGAAAGCTATAAAGGATTTACCTGAGGCTACTCATACATCTTATTCATGAGCATGTAAAGTCTAATACTGATGTAGTAAGTTAGAACAATTGGACCTCTCTGAGTATTTTGTAGCTGGCTATGGAAAAGATTTCCCTGACTGCTGTATTGTCTTTCAAAGCTAGTGTCAGACATGTCATATCCGCAATATTTTTGTCTGTTTTTCAGTGTAAACAAAATTAGATTTTTCTTGAAACATATCTATTAAAGTGGATGTAAACCTGAAATTTTATTTATTTTTTTTTATCATACTGTAGAGTATAAGATTTCCTATCATTTGAGCCCAGTCTTACCACACAGAGTTAATCCAGCTCTGAGCAATCCTCTTTTATTGTTCAGTGAGATAAATCTTGACAAACTGAGAAAAACTTTGTCAAATCCTCCCCCTTGCTGTGAGTGACAGGTGATTTACATATCTCGTGCACTAGCCTAAGAGACATGCATTATTTTTTAACTCCCTCCCACTCCTTTCTTCAGTAGCTCTGCAAGGATTGGCTGTTCCACACCTCAGTATGATTTGGGATGCTGAAGTCATGTGGTTACCGTATTTATCGGCGTATAACACGCACCCCAATTTAGGAGGGAATTTTAAGGAAAAAAAACTTTTAGGAGGGAACTTGAAGGGAAAAAAACTTACATTTAAATGCCCATCATTGCAGCCTTCTCAGTAAAGCCTTGCCCCAGTGCAGCCTTGCTAGTGCAGCCTTGCTAGTGCAGCCTTGCTAGTGCAGCCTTGCCAGTGCAGCCTTGCCAGTGCAGCCATGCCAGTGCAGCCTTGCCAGTGCAGCCATGCCAGTGCAGCCTTGCCAGTGCAGCCATGTCAGTGCAGCCATGTCAGTGCAGCCATGTCAGTGCAGCCATGTCAGTGCAGCCATGTCAGTGCAGCCATGTCAGTGCAGCCATGTCAGTGCAGCCTTGCCAGTGCAGCCATGTCAGTCCAGCCTTGCCCCAGTGCAGTCTTGCTGAAGCCTCTGAGCTTCAAAATCGCCGACCGCGATTTGAAAATGGCGCCGAAATACACAGAGCTGGTCCTCGGCTATTCTCGGCGGCTCTCGTTTACTTTCGGCTCCACTCGGACGGTGAGCGGAGCTATCCGAAACTAGCCGAGTATACTCGGCTAGGTTCGGGCGGCGCTCGAGTGAAACCGAAAGCCGCCGAGAAGAGCCGAGGACCGGCACTGTGTATTTCGGCGCCGGCGGCGCCATTTTCAAATCGCGGTCAGCGATTTTTTTCGTTCTGACAGGTCAGGATCGCAGGGGATCGGCGTATAACACGCACCCGCAATTTTCCCCTGATTTTAAGGGGAAAAAAGTGCGTGTTATACGCCGATAAATACGGTACTTTCCTGTCTTTTCACTGGATGTTAGAGATCATAGCAGAAGTTCAGTGTTAGAAATACACAGGAGAAAAATGCATATTGACAAGGGGAGTGTAGAGGTGGGCGGGGAGTCTACTGACATCACGACTCCACCCACCGAGCTCCAGACAACAGACCCACCCACAGAATCTGCAGTTTTTCGGGTCTAATAACAGACAGAGGGGAGACATTTGACAGGTAAAGATACATGCAGGAGGCATGTATATCCTTATAGATAACCCCTATGGCAGTAGTTTAGAAAGGATGACATTGGGTTTACATCCACTTTATAATAGTTTTTTTGTTTTGTTTTGGTATTTTTTAGTACTTGAAGTGTGATCATATGTAGGAACTTGCAGCTGCTTGCATGTGATTGACTGTGAGTGAACAGGCCTGGATGAGCAGACAATCTGAGTCCATGGGCAATTACACATGAATGGCCCCGAAAAGCTGTCAGTCTCCTGTTGCATTCAGTGGGGCTGCCTTCTGCAGCTAATCGTCGAGAACCTCCGCAGGTTCCTGCATATGATCACGCAGCCCCATTCACAAGTGTGAGTGGGGCCTAATATTTGTGTAGTTGGTGAGAACCATTGTACCTATATGATCTTGCTGTGGAGATATCACACTTGTCATAGCACCATTTTTTTCTGTTTGACATTTTTCATAAATAAATATTAGTGATGGGAGAAGTAGTAGCTCTCCAAAAGCAATGGAAAGTCTATAGTTGACCTTATACACACATTAACTTGCAGGGGAATGCTGGGAGTTATGATCCACTACAAATATGCATTGTTCTGTACTTAATCAGTGCATCTTATGCCTGCCTGCCTCCCCCATGCCTTTTTGGCCAACTTCTGTCAGACAGGCTGGTGTACACATGGTCCGAATGTTGTCCGGTTTCTGTTGAACCGCCTCATATTTGGCCTGTGTGTACCAGGCTTTACTTTTACCAAAAAGATCTCCCTCCTTTCTTTTTTCTAGGTTAAGACCATACAGGGGTTATTTACTAAAACGAGAGTGCAAAATCTGGTGCAGCTCTGCCTAGAAAGTAGAAACCAATCAGCTTCTAGGTTTTATCAAAGCTTAATTGAACAAGCTGAAGTTAGAAGCGGATTGGCTACCATGCACAGCTGCACCAGATTCTGAGTGCTCCAGTTTTAGTAGATCAACCCCACAGAATCTTTTGTGCCAATGTAATCTTTCTAACTATTGGAGGAGTTTCCCCAGCATGAACAATCAGTTTCTGATGCTGATTGGTGGCTGAGCAGAAGATAGTATCATTCTTAGAAAGAAGAGATTGAAAAATAAGGTCCATGATGCTTCAGAAGTTTCTACTTGGGCTGAGTTCACACTAGTGCGAATTGGATGTGGATTTCCCCGCATCCAATTTGCATGACAGGAGAGTGTGCACGGCTCTCAATGGAGCCGGTTCACACATTTCCGTGGCGGCTGTGGAGCAGATTGCACAGGGGTCCTGTGTGTCTATGGCTCCATTTCAGGCAAAAATTTGGGCCTGATTCGTACTAGAAATGGAGAACGGGGACGCACCGGACCCCCTGCTGTGAGCCTTGTCTGTGTGTGTGAACCCAGCCTAAATGTTTGTAGTCCGTGTGCTTCATTAGAAACATAAGAATTTATCTTGTATGTTTTTTTACGATTCCTTATAATTGCCATTACAGGTTAATCAAGGCTGAATGGAGCTGAAAAATAGGATCTTCCATGACAATGCCAGTACCTGTTGTCAGCGAGGGCGCGTACTTCAGCAACAGACCCTTTTTTATATTATTTTTTCAAACATCTGCCGCTTGGTGCAAGTTAAACAAACGTGTTTTAGTTCAGAGGAGAATGCAGCAGAAGGAGTTTGAACAACACTAGGAAGTATAATGTAGTGAGGTCAGGTTAGAATGCAGGGGTAATTTAGGCCACCACACTCCCCTTGTAAGGCCTCATTCATATAGCCAATTAGAGTTGTACTCTGCCAATCAGTGTATTTCTATAGTGAGGATCACAGATGATTGCAATTAGCTATGGCCAAGAAGCCTATACAAATCAATGGCAGGCTGTTGAGCACCACGGTCTTTTGCATATAAAGAAATTAGGGATAGATATGCAGCCCTGCACACAGTTTGTACCTAAGGCTGCTTTTCTGTCCCTAACTATGTAATCAATGTGTTGTTACCTGCAGACTGCCACAGAACTCTTCAGCCTGGCAATGATTTGTACCCTTGATGGCAAACCCCTGTGATCCTCATCACAGAAATACACTTATTATTGGAAATGTATTGCACTAATTGGCCATGTAAATGAGGCTTGAGTTGCCAAATTACAGTGGTTGTAAACCTCAGACATGAAATATGAACAAAGCATATCCATAACTATTCATAAAGTCAAAAAAATGTTAAAAGTAGTGAAGCGCTGTCAATTAACTAAAAGCTACCGATGTGTAAAGTGCTATTCTGTGAGTGGTTGGTAAACCTAGTTAGTCACTCCCATTAGAGTAACGTCAAAATAAAAATGAGCATACAAAGTGACAGTGCATAAATCAATCAAAGATCAGTGTGTAACAATCACAAATAGCTGTATATTGCGCCCAATCATCTGGTGATAACCATAATCTTAAAGTTATGTTTGTTCAAAAATAATGAAAGAAATGTAGATGAACCCAATGTTTCTATTAATTATTAACATTAGCATGCATATAATTAAAGTGATCCTAGTGCATAAATAATCATTTCTTGTGTCTCAAAGCTGGACACCTTACACACAAATATCAAAAACAAAATAATAGTGATGCATGTACATTGATGAATTTCCTTATGTAAACAGTCCTTTCTGTGAATTTGTGCACGATTTCCTTTCACTGTTAGTAGTGGCTATTCATAATATAGGTGACAATCTTGCTCCCACATCACCTCTGTGCTCTCTAGCCTCACCTCAGGTATGTTAAAAACCAGCATAGCCTATGGTTCCTTGGACGGTGTACTGGTGTATGATCACCTCTTGGGATCCTCTATAGCAATTTCCAATGATCTGCTCTCACATGTGTTATGTCTCTGTTTCTCCCATGGGTTCCCTCTAATGTCCTCTCAGTATAGATATATAAAGAAAGAAAAGCACTCTCGTAGTGTAATACCGTTGTATATATTTATTAAAAAAGTAACATAATGGGTTACACTCACATTTAAAAAGCAGAGTAGCAGCGAAAATCCACGAGGGCCGAGCTCGTTCCCAAACCGCGTCACTTCCGGTATGCCTCCACTCACGCCCTACGTTGCGTGACTTCATCGGGGTTTTCTTGTACGAAGTCCCTTCTAAAGATGATGCACAAGAAAGACCGCAAACAGTTTGCTGAAGACAAGCAGACTAAGGACATGGATTACTGGAACCATGTCCTGTGGTCTGATGAGACCAAGATAAAATTATTTGGTTCAGATGGTGTCAAGCATGTGTGGCGGCAGCCAGGTGAGGAGTACAAAGACAAGTGCGTCTTGCCTACAGTCAAGCATGGTGGAGGGAGTGTCATGGTCTTGGACTACATGAGTGTTGCCAGCTCTGGGGAGCTACAGTTCATTGAGAGAACCATGAATGTCAACATGTACTGTAACATACTGAAGCAGAGCATGATCCCACTCCCTTCGGAGACTGGGCCACAGGGCAGTATTCCAACATAACAACCCCAAACACACCTCCAAGACGACCACTGCCTTGCTAAAGTATCTGAGTGTAAAGGTGATGGACTGGCCAAGCATGTCTCCAGACCTAAACCCTATTGAGCATCTATAAATGTAAGGTGGAGGAGCACAAGGTCTCTAACATCCACCAGCTCTGTGATGTCATCATGGAGGAGTGGAAGAGGACTCCAGTGGTGTCCTGTGAAGCTCTGGTAAACTCTATGACCAAGAGGGTTAAGGCAGTGCTGGAAAATAATGATGGCCACACAAAATAGACACTTTGGACATTTTCACTTAGGGGTGTACTCACTCTTGTTGCCAGCGGTTTAGATTAATGACTGTGTTGTTATTTTGAGGGGACAGCAAATTTACACTGTTATACAAGCTGTACACGCATTACTTTACATTGTAGCAAAGTGTCATTTCTTCAGTGTTGTCATATGAAAATATATAATAAAATTTACAAAAATGTGAGGGGCGTACTTACTTTTTGAGAGATACTGTGTTTGTGTGTATGTATATATATGTATATATATATATATATATATATATATATATATATATATATATATATATATATATATATATATATATATATATATTATTATGTAAATAATTGTATTATATTCGACTTTTTAATTAAGATTATGAATTTTTCGGCCAATAACGGCACCTTTTTAAAGTGGTGTTAAAAATCCTGCTTGCTGTATTTTTTGTCATTAAAAAAATAAATAAAAAATTTACCTCCCCATTGAGAACACATCAAATGCACCCGTGTTGCGTTTATGATGCATTTTTTTTTTTAGCTTCATGACTGTAAAACATTTCATAAGCACAGTAAAATCTGACACCTTTTTTTTTTCGGCACAACCCTAAAAACCCTATATTGGACGGCCAAAATTTTTGTGCATCACTAGCTTCTTGTTCATCTACAGAGCAGACAATGCCTAGAGACATAAGTAAAACATCACAAAGTGTCACACACTATGCTTAAACTTTACAGCGGCAGTTTTTTTTTTTTTTTTTCCAGTGATTTATTGTTTGGATCCAACACCGGGATATTAGGGTAACGAACGGACAAAAGAAGTAATTGTAGATTAAATAATGTATGTTTATTTTCAGTGAAGTTCATTGAATCTGTATATGGAATTGGGTGGTTCATGTATAAAATTATAATAAAAAAAGAAATGTAACAGATTAGGTGAACATTGGACAGGTCTGCTAAGGTTATCCAACACTTCATGCTAAAAACTCATACTACAAAAATTATACTACAAAGAGCGTTAGCTGTTTAAAATGATTCCTCACAAGACTGTCAGGCAGGAGTATTTGGTGATTCCCTCTCTGTTGTTTTATATTTTTTGGTATAAAAAAAATACATGGTGTGTCCAGCTATCACAAACAGGATTGAGATGATGACCAGGAGCCCAAACTGTTGAGGTTGTGGAGCTAGAATAACCATGATGAAATGAACTAGATCCATCAGGTAATTCATTGAGCTTTGAACTCCATTGACGACCCCCCGCTCGGATTCTGGGATGTTCTCTTGAAGAAGCTGAGTCACTGTCAGGTCAAATGACCAAAGACCTAGAGAGTTTAGAAATGAAGAACAGTTAGCATAAGTATGCATTATATTTTCAAAAAGTATAATCTGAAAGACTCCATCTGCCTAAAGGGTTAGTTCACACCATGTCTGCACATGCTGTCCTGTGTGGCGCGATTTCAGCCCATTAATTTAGCATGGGCTAAAATCGCACTGCACCAAAGTAGTGCAAGCACTACTTTTTAAAACGCATTGTAACTGGATCGCCTAGTACAAAAGTACCAGGCGATCCAGTGCGGGCCAATGCACTGTTTTTGCAACGTTAACTTTCTGTTAACCGCAAGATACCAAATGGAGAAACCTTATTGCAAAATCTTATTCCTAGATACTGGAATATAATTTGTAGAGCTGAAGTAATAAAATCATACAGAGCAGGGAAGGGTTTGTTTCATTTCTGTCTGGGTCCCTACTGGGAAGATTTTTTTTTTTTTTTAACCAAAAATGAAACTCCAGATATTTTTTGCAAATAGCGGTTAAGTTGTAGCTAACTATTTTGCACTGCTGCTTACTGTATAAATCCTAGTTTAATTTGTACCAGGCACTCCACACTGTGTTCTGATGGCCCAGCGACAGAGACCTCCGGCTCTCATATAGAAAAGGTTTGCATTTGTATATCCCTTCCCTCGTTTATTCACATAAAGGCCTTGTATTCTTGTCGCAGGATGTATTGTGTTCAGTGATAAACAAGGGGAGAAATGGGGCATGTAAACGACACAATCTCCTTGTCCGTTCACAGAAGGCCTTGTATTTTCATAGAATACAAGGCATTCTGTGAATGGACAAGACCTTTTATAAATGGAGGGGAGAAGGGTATACAACTGCTTACCTTCAACGTATGAAGTTGAGAACTTCCTAGCTGCACAGCCTGAAGAAGAGTGCTGCGTGTCGTATACAAAATAAATGAAATTAGGATTTCTCACCTTGTCTTTCAGGACAGCTCCTAGGGAGCGCAGCTCCACCCACTTCCCAGGAAACACTACAGTTATTCCTTTTAAGCCTGGACACTTCCACCATGGCCTCAGTTGTAGTGTTTCCCCATGGTGGAAGCGCTGCAGGGAACCAGGGGTATGCTGCGCTCTCCCCAGGTGGAGGTGAGTTAGGGCGTACCGGTGTGACGTTTTTCGTTGTTCAGGCCCAGCCCAATACCCCCCCTTAGGGGCGGGGGGTATTGCGGTGTCTCCCGCTTTTCAAGCCCGGCGAAGGTAGAGGCTGCCGGTGGTTTCCGCTCCGACAGGCGGCGTGTGCAGACTGGCTCCATGGTGGGGTAGTGTGTCTGCATTCGGCCGTTCCGAGTGGCGGGCAACGTCACTGCCGGAAGGGGCAGGGCCTGCGGTGGTGCGCAGCGGAACGCGGAAGTGGGAGGCGGCTTCGGCCATGCAATTTCCGGTCCTCGCAGCGGCGATGGACGGGGAAAATTCAAATAAAAGAGGGACAGAAGATCTCTGGATGGCTACTGGACGGCTGCAGGTTACTGAAGGATGGAGTCAGAGCAACCAACAGTAGTGGCAGGAGCAGGAGCCACATGCACAGGCCAGACCCAGGTAAGAGAGATGGGTCTCAATAGTTACCAGGGATATGTTTGTTTCCCTCCTTTTCTTCCCTTGGGGGGGGGGGGGGGGGGGGGGAGCCTGCCACACAGTGCACAAATGTTTTATTTTCTGTGCAGTTTGTGTTTTGTTACAGCAGTGGTATTGTGGGGTATGTTTTGTGCCAATGACTGTTATGTTTAAAGATCTGCTAGCGAGAAGATTTTTATGCACAGTTTATTTATAGATTTGTTTGGGTTTGGTGTTTTTCAGACAAAAGCCAAAGAAAAGTGCAAGCATGTTTCCCTTCCCCCTAAAAAGCGGTGTGCTTCCTGTAGAGCAAACCTTAGGGAGACATGGACTAAACCGCTGTGCAAAGCTTGCATAGCGGACCTGGTCAGAGAGGATACTTCCACGAAAGAACCTTCTGTCCAGTCTAGTGATATGCTCACTTCTTTCCAGAAGGAACTGGAAGATACGTTTCAATCCTTCCGTTCCTATCTGGATAAACGTCCGGTAGCACAGTCAGCAGAGAGTTCTCCACCCAGTGCTCACACCTCCTTTTCAACGAGTGTGGTTAGTGCGTCTGAGGAAGAGGAGGAGAAAGATTAAAAGGAGAGCTCTTCCTCTCATTATAGATTATCTTTGGAAGAGGAAGAGGACCTTCTGAAAACTATACACACACACCTGAATATTAAGGAGGATAAGGCTCAATTGTCACTGCATGACAAAATGTATCAGGGCATGGATGAGGTCAAGCATCGTGTGTTCCTGGTGCATAAAGTGTTGACAGATTCTATAAAGAGGGGATGGAAGGATCCAGAGAGGGCCCCTTTCTTTTCCAGGTCTCTCAAAAGGAGATTCCCTTTTGATGATGATAACGCACAAGTGTGGAACAAGAGACCTAAACTTGATGCTGCCTTTTCGCAGGTGTCGCGAAACACTGATTTAGCGTTCAAGGATATGGGGGTCTTAAAGGACACTATGGACAAGAAAGCCGACTCTTTATTGAAAAAAGCTTGGGATTCGACACTTATTAATCTCAAACCAGCTATGGCATCTACAGTGGTGGCCAGGAATTTAGAATACTGGCTAGAACAACTGAAGGGCCATATTGAAGCAGGTACCTCTAGAAAGGATTTGTTAGATACTTTGCCAGTCCTACAAAAGGCAGTAGGTTATATGGCAGATGCGTCGGCTGAGTCAGTTAAATCTCCGCAAGATCTTCAGCTTTAATTAACTCTGCTAGAAGAGCTATGTGGGTCAAGACCTGGTCGGGGGATTCGGCCTCTAAAGCAAAGTTGTGTGGCCTACCTTTCGAAGGGGACGTAGTTTTCAGTCCAAATCTTGACGCTGTTCTGGATAGAATGGCGGACAAGAAAAAAGCCTTCCCTATAAAAAAGAAGGTGACACCACAGCCTAAAAAGAATTTTAGTCCTTTTTTTCAGACCCGGGACTCAAAGGAAACAGGACAAAAGAGACCTTGGAGGTCTCAAAGGAGCCGAGGAAAGTCTGGGGTGTTGTTTCGTCCCCCCAGTCAACCCGCTAAGACTCAGTGACGATCTCCAGACTGTGGGGGGAAGGCTTCAGTCATTTCTTCCGCAGTGGGAGAGGGCGACATCCAGTGCGTTAGTTCTCAGAGTGATTTCAGAGGAAGACGCGCTGGAGTTCTCGGAAAGCCCACAATCCCGTTTCTATGTGACACGACTCCCCAGAGATCGGGAAAAAGCGGTGGCAATGACGTCGCTCTTGCAGGAGTTCCTGCAACAAAGAGTAATCATCCCAGTACCCCAGCGAGAGGAAGAACTAGGGTGTTATTCTCACGTTTTTCTAGTGAGAAAGCCATTGGGGAAATTCAGGTTAATACTGAATTTAAAGATATTAAACAGGTCTATCCGGTACAAAAAATTCCGGATGGACACAATTTATTCAGTGAGGAAACTCCTGCCAGCAGGTTGCTTTCTAGCCACCATAGATTTGAGGGATGCATACCTGCATGTTCCCATAATACCGGAGTCACAGAAATATCTGCGTTTGGCAATCAGAGCAGGGGGGGCGGTGTCACACTTTCAGTTCAGGGCTCTCCCATTCGATCTCTCTGCATCCCCAAGGGTCTTCACAAAGATCATGGCAGAGGCGTTGGCACCACTCAGGCTGGAAGGGGGTATCTATAGTAACTTATCTGGATGACCTTCTCTTGTTTGCCAGCTCAGAGGATCTTTTACACAGGGATCTGAGAAGGACACAGAGCCATTTAGAGAGTCTTGGCCCGATTTTGAATTTAGAAAAATCAAGCCTAATTTCCTCTCAAGTGATCATTTTCCTGGGCTATGTGATCGACTCAGGGCAGGAAAAGACTTTCCTCCCGGAGGAAAAGATAGTGAAGGTACAGGTGGCAGTAAAGAGAGTACAGACAAATCTGACTATATCAGTACGAGTGGCCATGTCCACACTGGGGCTTCTTACAGCCTCTATCCCAGCTGTTCAGTGGGCCCGCCTTCATGTGAGAGACCTCAAACAGGCAATCCTACAGAGTTGGGCCTACGGAGAGTCTCTGGAAAAACAGTTAAAGATTCCAACAACAGTAAAAAGAAAACTGTGGTGGTGGAGGGATCAAGCCAATTTTTCCCGCAGCAAAAGTTCTCACAGCAGATGCGAGCTCCTGGGGGTGAGGTGCACATCTAGAGAACCAGTTGGCTCAGGGTTCCTGGTCAGTGGAGGAATCCAGGAGATCCTCGAACTGGAGGGAGCTAAGGGCTATTTTTCTAGGGTTGTGGGCCTTCAGACATACTATCAGAGGCCAACACATCCAGATACTGTCAGACAACGCCACGGACTCTGACTTGGGCAGAGGGCAACGTGGCTTCACTAACAGCGATACATCTGAAGGGCAACCTAAACCAAATAGTGGACTTTTTAAGCAGGAAAAGGGTGCTAGAGTCCGAGTGGAGTCTGAGTCAGGAGGTCTTTCAACAAATAGTAGACAGATGGGGAATTCCCCAGGTAGACCTTTTCGCAATCACTGATAAATGCCAAGGTTCCGGTCTATTTTTCCCTGAACAGGCAGGACCAAGTGAAGGGTCTGGACACACTGGCACATCGCTGGAACTTCCGTTTGTGTTACGCTTTTCCCCCTATACAGATGATTCCGTTAGTGCTCAAGAAGCTACAGGGAGGGAGGACAATTCTAATTTTAGTGGCTCTGTATTGGCCCAAGAGGCCTTGGTTTTCAGGCCTACTAAAATTGGCGGTAGAGCCCCACTGGTTACTTCCGGTCCAGAGGGACTTGCTGTCGCAGGGTCCCCTTCTGCATCCCAACGCAGGTCAACTCAACCTGGCAGCTTGGTTACTGAAGAGCAGATCCTGAGGAGTAAGGCTTTGTCCAATAATTTAATTTGTACTTTGTTAATTAGCAGGAAGAAAGTCACAAGGGCTATTTATTTTAAGACCTGGAAATGCTTTAATTTCTGGTGTGATTCGAAAAATTACTCCTCAAAGGAAAATGTTTCTGTTCTGGAATTTCTACAGGATGGAATAGAAAAGGGTTTGGCAGCAAGCACCTTGAAGGTTCAGGTGGCTACATTATCAGTTTTTCTAGAGAGAAGGTTATCTCCAGATCATTAGGTTTTTCAAGGCACTGGCTAGAGCTAGACCAGTGCCATTTAAGTGTTTTCCAAAATGGGATCTTTCAGTTGTTTTGCAGGGTCTAACTAGAAGACCCTTTGAACCTCCAGAAGAGGCCACGATTAAAATGTGGTCTTTAAAACTAGCACTCCTAGTAGCAGTCACTTCAGCTAGAAGGGTCAGTGAGCTTCAGGCATTATCCATCATTGAGCCTTTCCTGACAATTTTCTCACACCGGGTAGTACTGAGAACAGACCCAGGATTTTTACCGAAGGTTGCTTCAGTCTTTCACAGAACTCAAAAGATAGTCCTACCAACATTTTGCCCAGATCCAACAGGCCCCAAAGAAAGGGAATTTCATAGTCTGGATGTAAAGAGATGCGTTTTACGCTATCTAGAAATAACAAAAGAGTTAAGAAAATCCAACTCTCTTTTTGTTTTATTTTCTGGATCTCGTAAGGGTTACAGAGCTTCTAAAAGCACGATTAGTAGGTGGCTTCGGATGGCTATCCACAAAGCTTATAGAGCTGCAGAAATAGAACCTCCCGTAGGGATAGTGGCCCATTCAACTCGGGCTATAGCTACGTCCTGGGTGGAACGAGCTGGAGCTTCACCAGGTCGAATTTGTAAAGCGGCCACATGGACGAGTTATTCCACTTTCACTTGTCATTATAGGATGGACCTGCTCTCGGCAGCAGAGCAGTCCTTTTGCAGGAAGGTCCTGCAGGCGGTGGTCCCACCCTAAGAGTAAGTACTCGTTTGTCATCTCCAGGTGCTGTCCTGAAAGACGAGGTGAGAAAACCTTAGTTAGACTTACCGGTAACGGTATTTCTAAGAGTCTTTCAGGACAGCGCCAATGACCCTCCCTTGGGTTAAAAATCTTTATAAGGTGTTCATAAGGGTTAATATGGTGTGGTTGCTATGTTCTGCTTATATAATTTCAGCATGGCCAGAGGTACTCGGTAACAACTGAGACCATGGTGGAAGTGTCCAGGCTTAAAAGGAATAACTGCAGTGTTTCCTGGGAAGTGGATGGAGCTGCGCTCTCTAGGTGCTGTCCTGAAAGACTCATAGAAATACCGTTACCGGTAAGTCTAACTAAGGTTTTCAAGAGTAAAAAGTAGCAATCCAGGCATAGGATGGTCTTCATTGGAGGTAACTTATTTGACTTGTGGCTATTAAAAAAAACATATTCTGCAGTTCCACTTTAACCGCTTGCCGACCACCCGCCTTCATTAAACTGCGGCACGATCCCGCGAATCGCTGTAGCTGTATGTTGGCTCGGGAACTCGCTTTTGTGGGCGTGCACGTGCTCCCATTGGTTAGTAGGGGAGCCAATCAGTGGGTCCGGCGAACTCTATGTCCACCGGCCACCCTTGATCGTTCCCTGCAGTGACAGAATGGGGATTAGCCTGTGTAAAACAAGGCAGATCTCTATTCTGAGAGGGGAGATCACACAGTCCCCCATACAGTTAGAAAACACTGCAGGGAACACATTTAACCCCTTCCCTGCCAGTGTCAGTACAATAACAGTGCATATTTTTAGCACTGATTATTGTAATAAAGTCACTGGTTCCCAAAAAGTGTCAAATGTCAGTTAGGTGTCTGCTGCAATGTCACAGTCCTGCTAAAAATCACTGGTCGCTGCCATTACTAGAAAAATAATAATAATAAAAATGCCATAAATCTATCCCCTATTTTGTAGGCATTATAACTTTTGCTCAAACCAATCAATATACGCTTATTGCAATTTTTTTTTTACCAAAAATATGTAGCAGAATACATATCGGCGTAAACTGATGAATAAATTTACTTTTTTTTTAACGTTTTTATATGTTTTATAGCAGAAAGTAAAACATTTTTTTTTTTTTTTTTTTTAATTGTCGCTCTTTTTTTGTTTATAGCGCAAAAAATAAAAAACACAGAGGTGATCAAACACCACCAAAAGAAAGCTCTATTTGCGGGGAAAAAAATACATAAATTTTGTTTGGGTAGAGCATCGCACAATTGTCAAAGTGACGCAGTGCTGTAGCGCAAAAAATGGCCTGGTCAGGAAGTTGTTCAAGTACGTGTGCAAGAGAAAACTTTTCTGTACACTGGCAGCGCAGATTTGGTGGAATGGTGTTTTTTTTTTTTTTTTTTTTTTGTCCTTTTACATTTGATTTGTTTTACATACGACTACAGCATTCATCTTATTAAGTTAAAAAAAAAAAAAAATTGATGGTAGGAACAGCAGCTCACTGACCTCAAATAAACCACAAATAAAATGTAAAGACAACAAAGCCCCTAAAAAAAAAAAAGCAGCAAAGTGGTCCATACAGCTCTTAATCAGAAGTAAAGTATGGTTTCCTAACGAAAACAAATCCCTCCCTATGTAGTTTGTCAGCATTCCTATCCTTTCCCTAAAGCAGCTTCCAATACAGGCAGTTCCCGGGTTATGAACGAGTTAGGGACTGTAGGTTTGTTCTTACGTCAAATTTGTGAGTAAGTCGGAACAGTACATTTCTAAGTGTAACTCCAGCCTGTGCAGTGAGGTGGGATGTTCTGGGTGTTTCTGTACATGCAGTCATGTTATTTGCGGCTCTTGTGGCCATGCAGTACTGCAGTGTGGGATGTGTCCGGCACTGCAAGATGGTTGCTCAGCTGTACCTGGGACCAGTGTGGAGCGCAAGCGGCTGGCAGTGACATCACTCCACCTCCATTCGTAAGTAGAGTTGTTCGTAACTTGGGGACTGCCTGTACACGGACACTATGGGGTAGATTTACCAAAGGCAAATAGACTGCACACTTTGGAAGTGCCGTTGAACTTATTTTCCCCAGAATCTTAGTGAATGTGGCAAAGCTTCACTTTGTAAAGAATACCCAATCGGGAGTAAAGAAAATATTTTTAAAAACTGCATTTTTGCTTGCACATGATTGGATAATGGAAGTCGGCAGAGCTGCACCTCATTCGCTAAGCTCTGGGGAAAATGATTGCAACAGCACTTGCAAAGTGCTTGGTCTATTTGCCTTAAGTAAATTAACACCTATGGCTGCTTTACACAACCACCTCTTTTATAAGGAAGCTGGGTTAGCCAAAACCTCCATTCTTGACCATAGTTCAAAGGCCATGCAGTGCATTATGGTTTAAGAAAAATGCTTGACAAATCTGCACATAAATTTGCCAGAACTGCACATTTTGAGCCTACAAGATTCGGATACACCAGGGGTCTCAACTTTCTAAACAAAGGGCCAGTTATTGTCCTTCAGACTGTAGGGGGGTCGGACTATGGCCAGGGGGAGTGGAAATGTTCCTGGCATCAGTGGGAGTAAACCACGCCAAATTTGGTACTAGGGGAGGAATAGTGCCCCATTTTTGGTGTCAGTGAGAGAAATGGTGCCCCATTGTTGGTGTCAGTTGACAGAATTGCGTCTTGTATCAGTGGAAGGAATAGTGCCCCAAAGGGTGGATAAAGGCAAGCAAAGGGCTGCATCTGGATGCAGTTTGGAAAGCACTGGCCTATACCCATGGCAGCAGCAAACCTGAACCTAACCCCTAGAGGCCAGTGAAGACTTGTATTGCTGGCTTCCTTCCTGCTAGTTGCCTGGATATCGTTCTGACACACAGGTTTTGATACTTTAAAACCCTGACTCCGTACGAGTATGTAGATCATGCATGATTTTACTTGTTTCATTATTGCTTCAGGTCAGAGACTCAAAGTATCGAATCCTGACATAACCAGTCCACTAGCACAAGTAAGCTATGACAGTCCGTACATTTCTCTAATGATAGATTTCTTTAAAAGCAAGCATCATGCCCAAAGCACTCTATGATTAGAACAGTGGTTTTGCAATTAGAAAAGCAAATTTCAACAGGTTAGTTTAAAGGGATTGTAAAGGCAGAATGTTATTTATCTTAACCGGTTCCCGACCATGTCACGCAGATATACTGCGGCACAATGGCTCTCCTGGCGGAAATCCTGTATGGGTACGTCCTACCCTTTTTCGGCCACCAGAGGGCGCATGCCTGCTGCAAGACGAGGGGGACCCGATGCGTGTGGCCAGTGGGCACGATCGTCGCCGGCCACGCGCGATCGTGTGCACGCGCGCCAGCACAGGGATTTGTGTGTGTAAACACATAAATCCCTGTGCTGTCAGAGGAGAGGAGCCATATCTCTCCACTCCTAGTCAATCCTATCCCCATACAGTTGTAACACACTGAGGGAACACACAATTAACCCCTTGATCGCCCCCTAGTGTTAACCCCTTCCCTGCCAGTGATATTTACACAGTAATCAGTGCATTTTTATAGCCAATGGTCCCAAAAAAAAAAAAAAGTGTCAAAAGTCTCCGATCTGTCCGTCGCAGTACCGCAAAAAGTCGCGGATCACCGCCATTACTAGTAAAAAGAAAAATAATAATAAAGATGCCAAAAATCTTTCCCCTAGTTTGCAGACACTAACTTTTGCGCAAACCAATCAATATACGCTTATTGCGATTTTTTTTTTTTTTTTTTACCAAAAATATGTACTATATATAAGACTATATATTGGCCTAAACTGATGAAGAAATTTGTTTTTTAAAACATTTTTTGGGCATATTTATTATAGCAAAAAGTAAAAAATATTGTGTTTTTTTTTCAAAATTGTTGCTTTTTTTTTGTTTATAGTACAAAAAATAAAAAACACAGAGGTGATCAAATACCACCAAAAGAAAGCTCTATTTGTGGGGAAAAAAAGGATGCAAATTTAGTTTGGGTACAGTGTCGAACGACCGCGCAATTGTCAATTAAAGCGACGCAATGCCAAATTGTAAAAAGTGCTTGTCAGGAAGGGGGTAAAATCTTCTTTAAGTGGTTAAAGGGTAACTCCACTTTCGCGGGGGAAAGAAATAGCAAATAAAGAAACCATAGTATAGCGTGTAACAATTGCGATACAAGTCATATTTTGTTTGAATGTTATTAAAAATTACCTTTCCTTTTCAATCTACAGCCGCTGTAATTTTCTATAAATGCAAAAATGCACGTTTCCCTTCATTACTACGGGTATATAAAACGCACAAATCTGCCCACTTTGATCTGCAAAAAAAAAAAGCTCCAGAACTTTGTTGAGCTTCAGGCGACTTGGAGTGGAAATGTGAACCAACACCAGAGAGAATAATTGATTCTTCTCCAGCATTTTGAAACTCCGAGCTTAGGTGTGAATAGGGCCTTTAAAAATACAAATTTCACCAGTTCTGGTTTTGAAATTATTCACTCTTCACTATTTATCGTAGTGACGCTACAACAATCAGCCATAACCCCAACATAGCTAATGGATTATACCTCTAGATGTGATCATACAGGAAATGTAGAATGGATTTTGAAGATCATTTTTTGTATTTTGGTAAGCACTGAACAGTTTTTAAAAAATGAACCCAGAATGCAGCATGCACTACAATATTACACACTGGTGGGACCAAACTTTAGTGAAAACGGTGCGTTCTGTCCATGCATTTATTTGCATTGTAAATTGCAGCAAAATGCATGACAGGGCTTCTGGGTAAATGAGTCCTTTTTTGAGTACATACAGCTATAATCTCAGAGGTGTAAAAACACCTTAACCTCTTTATAATTCTAAATGAATCTGGCATTACATTTCATAGGATTTACCTCAAAAAAGTTCAACTGTCTGCTTATGAAATCACATATTCCTTTGATCGTGAAAGTTGGTATTATACAGAGACTAAACATGACCAATACTCAATTCAAGCTGACAATCCAACAGTCTATGTGCGACAAATGAGAACAGCAAACCTCGCAGGGTCACCACAACCATTTGCTAAATCAGGTTCAGTATTTTTCAGTTGTTCACTGAAATAGATATAGAGGTAACACAAAGTGCATAACCCTTATAAAAGAACATACACAAAGGCAAATGTGGTTTAACTATTGCTCCAAAGAATTCCTTAGTGCTTTAAAAAAACAAAAAAACATTGGGGTTGATTTGCTAAAGGCAAATAGACAGTTGCAATCATTTCCTTAATAAATGTAAATAGGGTAAAGTTTCATTTTGTAAAAAATACCCAATCAGGTGCAAAAAAAAAAAAAAAAAAAAGCATTTTGGCTTGCACCTGATTGGATGATGGAGATCAGCAGAGCTTTACCACATTTACTTAGACCCCTTTCACACTGAGGCGCTTTCACGCTAAAATAAGCGCCTGAAAAGCTCCTGAAAACTGCTTCCCATAAATATCAATGGATCCTTTCACACTGGTACGGCGCACTGCCTTGGTGTTGAAAAAAGTCCTGCAAGCAGCAGCTTTGGAGTTTTTTTTAAAAAAAAACGCCTCAAAAACACCACCCATTGAAATGAATGGGAAGCCGTTCAAAAGCACCTGAAAAGTGCATGAAAGGCTCTTTAAAAGCACCGTAAAGCGGTTCTTTTGAGTCACGTGACCTTAAAAAAGCGCACCAATGATGCCGCAAAAGCACCGAAAAAAAACGCCAAATGTTTTATTGCCAGTTTTCAAGGACCTCAGTGTGAAAGGGGTCTAAGCTCTGGGTAAAATGAGTGCAAATGCACTTGCAAAGGTCTATTTGCCTTTAGTAATTGCACCACATTAAAATACAGCTGAAAAGGCTCTTAAATGGATACATACCCACTCTGGCTAATATAACTCCTGAAAAGAGCAGTATGATGGAAATGTAGGAGTCTGGCTGATCGCTGGCACGGACACTCTCAAACAACACAGTATTGTTAGTCCAGTGGATTGAGGAACGGTCTGAAAGGATAGGTTGGTTGATATTCCCTTGAGATGGATATATGTGGAGTTGATTTTGATGCAACTTCTCAGTATTTAAAGAAGAATTCATACCCGTAAGGATAGAGAAAATGCCCAAGTCAAAGGGGCTTCCCGGAGCAAAGACTGAAAATACGCAAAGCATTAGACAACCAACATGAAGGCAGCTGGATATAATCCCTGTGACCACTAAGCCGTAATGTCTTCTTAGCTTGGTAAACAGAAAGGTGCCCATTAATCCTGAGATAGCGGAGACGGCCATGAGTATGCTAAGCAAAGAGCCACTGATCCCCTGAGTGTACGCATAACCTGTAGTGATACAGTCAAAGCCAAGGACTGTGGTGTACAAAAAGGCCAATCCCAGACCCGCTAAAAAGACAGACTGTCTGTAGTAGGATTTCCAGCCATCTGTACAGGTACGCAACATGCGGCGAAATTTCTGGAAGCAGACAGGGACTGATGAAGTGCCCTCCGCAGAAGGTTCTGGAGTCTGGGCTTTCTCTTCTCTTGATACAGTGGGTAGGGCTGGTGTGCCAATGAAGTCGCCTATGACTGAGCAGATAGGCAAATCCCCTAAAAAATAACAGATTAATATTTACTAATACCTCTTATTCAGCATCAATGAGTCCTTTAGACCGGGTTCACCCATGTGCGGCTGCAGGTTTGTACCTGGGTTCCAGTGCGTGTCTGTTCACTGGTTCAGGTGCAATATAGGTCTGAATTTTTGCCTGAATTCGCACCTGAATCCGAACCAAACATGCACCGGACCCTTTTTTAATCGGGACCTCGGCCGCCCCAGACATGTGTGAATAGGCTCCATTGAGAGCCGATCACACTTGCCTGTCATACGAATTGGATGCGGAGAAACCCACATTCAATTTGCGTATGTGTGAACCTAGCCTTAAAGTGGAGTTCTAATCTCCTAGCCAACATTGCATTATTAGCATTGCAGAGATCGTTGTAATTCCTCATAAGCATAATGGATGATGTTGCCCATGTACACATTGTAACTACTTACAAACTGCTTTTTTTTCTTTTGTCCCCCCTGATTCTGGCTACGGCCATGCAGGATTTGGGCAGCTGAAGCCGGCCTGGCTTCATTTCCTGGATTTCGTGCAGCTGGCTACCCAGCATGCACCTCCGGATCTTGCGCCTGTGCAGTAATGACACTGCGGCCCGCTTTGCGTACCTGCATTAGACTCCTGAAGACTTCTGGGATTGATGACACAGGAGTCAACAGGCCGGGCTGATGACGTAATCGCCTAGGCGGCCGTGACCAGAAGTTGCAGGGGAGGAAATGTATTACTGGCCAGATCGCTAGGTGAAAATAAAGGAAAACAAGCCTAAAAAAACGAATGTAGCCACCATATTTAATGATTGCAATCTGCAATATATTATATTTTTGTTTTTGGGTCTACTAACACTTTAAATTAATCATCACATACCCTATACATCTTCACCCAAAACAGCATGAAAAAAGACCTTTGTTAAAGCAAAACTAATGTGAGAGAAAATATTCCAGAAAGTAGAGTTTTCTGATAGAAAAGGCTGTCAAAAAATAGCTTTATCTGTCTTCATGCTATATTTTTTGTATGTGTACATGTGGTATACGTGCAGTGCCATGTACACTTTCAGCCCACTCCCAAGATCTGTAAAATGCTGAGAATGGTCTCAGTCTAATTTGCATTCTCAGGAGTTACATCATTAGTGGCCATCCATTAGATGAAAAAAAGAATATTCCAGTCTAGAAGACGTGCAGAAATATAAAGTAGTTGTAAAGGTAGAAGGTTTTTTACCCAAATGCATTCTCTGCATTAAGGTAAACAACCTTCTATGTGCAGCTCTATACCCTCCCCCAGAGGCGTCTCTAGGCTTTGTGAGGCCTTAGGCAAAACTTAGGCACGAGGCCCCACTCACACCCATAATGGGAAAAATGATTCAAGCGATAAAAATTACCTGTATAGGGAGGGTAAGTGGACACAGTACGGGGGGGGGGGGGCAGGAGGGCACAGCACAGGGAGGGTAAGTGGGCACACTGCAGGGGGCAGGAGGGCACAGCACAGGGAGGGAGGGTAAGTGGGCACAGTACAGGGGGAAGGAGGGCACAGTAATAGAGGGAGCAGGAAGGCACAGCACAGAGGGGGAGGGTAAGTGGGCACAGTACAGGGGAGGAAAGCACAGCACAAGGGGAGGGTAAGTGGGCACAGTACAGGGGGCAGGAGGGTACAGTACAGGGGGAGCAGGAGGGCACAGCACAGGGAGGAGGGTAAGTGGGCACAGTACAGGGGCAGGAGGGTACAGGGGGAGCAGGAAGGCACAGGGGGGACGGTAAGTGGGCACAGTCAGGGGGCAGGAGGGCACAGCACAGGGGGGAGGGTAATTGGGTACAGTACAGGGGGAGCAGGAGGGCACAGCACAGGGAGGAGGGTAAGTGGGCACAGAAAAGGGGCTGGAGGGCACAGCACGGGGGGAGGGTAAGAGGGCACAGTACAGGGGGCAGGAGGGCACAGCACAGGGGGGAGGGTAAGTGGGCACGGTACAGGGGGCATGAGGGTACAGTACAGGGGGAGGGTAAGTGGGCACAGTACCGGGGCCCCCTTCCTTAGAGACCTCCAGAGATCATAGAGACCCCTCTTATAGCAGAACCCCCTGCCCTCTTTAAGATCTCTATTTATATTGCCTTATCGGCAGGAATCAAGTACCGCTGCAAGCAAGGTGTGAGACCCGAAGTTGGGGGGCGGAGCTGAGAGGTGGAGCTGTTCTACAGATTTTTCCTCACTGTGTATACAGCTGCAGATGCAAAAAGGATCATCAAGGCGGGCGGGGAGAAAGGCGCCAAGCGGAGGAACCAGAGATCAATGACAACAGACTGGCAGGAATCCTCATTGAGTGGAGCGCAGTGCCGGAAGTTCAGGACTTGGTCAGACACTGGCTTCATCCCTAAGAGTTTCTCAGGGGGGCCTCCCACTGGTCCCGATGGGTCAGCGGGGCAGACAGGCGGAGGGGTGGGAGGAGGAGGAGCAGCATTATTAGCTCTCTCTCCTCTCCTGCTTGTGAGGGGAGGGTGGAAGTGTCAGCGCTGGCTCTGAGTGACTCTCCCTGGCTGTGATCCGGAGCTATCAGTGAGCTCCGATCACCCGGTAAACAGCCTGCTATCTCTCCATGGGGGGGATCCACTATCAGCACAGCTCTTTAATTAGGCAAACTAGGCGGCCGCGAGGCCCCTGTGGGCGCAAGGCCTTAGGCGACCACCTAATTTCCCTAATTAGAGAGCCGCCTCTGCCCTCTCCACTCTATCTCTCCTCATTGGACATAGAGGCAGCAGCGGGAGCCATTGACTCCTGCCAATCAAAGCCAGTGAGGAGAGATCAGGGGGTGGGGCTGAGCAGCGCTCTGTATGTTTATAGTACTATGTCTATGGGTCTATGGATCGAGCCCCTATGAATTCCCCCATAGCAAGCGGCTTGCTATAGGGGCACTTGGCAGGAGCATTGGTGGGTGACCCAGAAGAGGAGGATTGGGGTGGCTCTGTGAGAAACCATTGAACAGAGCAGGTAAGTATGACATGTTTGTTATTTTTCTGTAAATTAGGTTTACAATCACTTTAAGATTAAAAGAAGGCCTATATGTATGGCCTTTACTCTACATTTCATTAAAAAATATCTGCT
This sequence comes from Aquarana catesbeiana, assembly GCF_042186555.1. NCBI lineage: Eukaryota > Metazoa > Chordata > Amphibia > Anura > Ranidae > Aquarana > Aquarana catesbeiana. Next base: position 114,652,507 of record NC_133328.1, read on the forward strand.
TTCATGAATTAAAAAAACATTCCTGCCTATGCTCAAAGTGTCAATAGTGATGATGCAAATGGAAGAGATACAGCATGGCTCCAGATAATTCCCAGTGATCTCAAACTAGAATGGATGCCGCAACATAATATACTTTGTATGGCTTTGGAGATCAGTAAACCCCCAAGTCCTTACAGCCAAGAAAACTGAGGATTATTGGTAGGTTTTATTTAGAGGTCCAAAGAACTCTGTCATTAGAAACTATAGAGATCTTTTTTTTTGAAGACTGCTTTCTTCCAAGACCATGGACATACCTTGCACATTGAAAAGTTCCAGCTGCCTTTCTAAATAATGCTCTCCTATAGAATGCTGTGGTTTGACAGCCAGCTGAGGTACCATTTTATAAACCCTGGAGAGGAAGATAAATTCCACAAGCAGCGACACCAGGTTCCATCCAAGAATGAATCCACAGCCAACCACATTGGAAGCCCAAGTCATGACCTGACCCACCGACAACGGGGCGAAGATATTAATGACTTGATCCATCCTTCTAACGGTTGCATTCATTCCTAGGTTTTGGAAGTAAATAACAATTTACATGAACAGACCCTGACAAATACACAATCTAATGTTTAATATGTTAGCATAAGATTTTATTTTACTATGTTTTGCTGTTTGCTAGAGATTATAACATTTCCCCACTTTATCCAAAATGAAATGGTCATCTACTACAGGTTTCATCAACAAACTTCAGTTGCTTTGCTTACAACAACGTTGTTTCATACAATGATAATTATTATTCAGATGTCAATGAATCAAAAAGCTTCCTTACTATTTTATCTACTCTGTAAATTAGCTGTCTAAAGCAACAAAATAAAACATGAGAAAATGAAACAATCACTGCACATCGAAGACTACAGCAACGCTAAAATTTATTTTGTAGAGAATGGAATCTCCAACCCTATTTTAAAAAAAGTTTTATTGTTGTATTTCCTTCTTTGAGGGGTTTTCCTGTTGTGTCTAGGTGACACAACAGGAAGTGAGAGAAAATCTAATCAACAAGGACTGAGCCATCACTCTCTTTCCTTGTTCTATCCAAAACAAAAAATGTTGAGATAGATTCCATTTTAAACTACATTTGCTGTGTTGTTATACATTATTATAGGAAATGTGACTATTTAACAGCAGAATGAGACAGGTCAGCCCTAGGGCAGAAGCATGTCACATCTCATAAATTAACCATAATTTACTGGTTTGTGAAGTCTTCATTCTGGAATTATGAAACAATGCCTGAGACATCTATTAGCATTTCAAAGACATGCTAATGTGAAAAAAAATAGTAACCCGTACACATACATACTGCAGAATGACAGCATACAGAAACATCAAAGCACATGCAATAGCAAGAACATCTCAACAATTACTGTGTATCTGAATATGCAATGTGTTCACTAATGTTAAGACATGTTTTCCCAACATGAACTCAACAGATAATAGTGTAGCTTTTTGTACCCGATACATTTTCTCTTTTTATTTTTTTCTATTTCCCGTTACATTTTCTATTTCCCTCTTATCATTATCTAAAATTATTTGAAAAGGACAGCTAGTATTTTTTTATGTATGTGGGGATTATGTTTTATCAAGACATTTTTGTGTAAATTTATAACAAAAACGCTTCCTTTCAGGGAATCTGTTTTAGTTGTGACTTCATAAAAATTATTTTAAGTAGACAATTGCACTATTGGAATATGGTACGTCTGCTCCAATTCCTTTTCCTTTACCTACCTATATGACCTCATGTACACGGCAGCTTAAAAAAACATTTACAGGCATGACACTTTTTTCTGCCCCCTAAACGCTCCTCTGTGTTAGTCTGTGTGTTCAAGCACCCATAGGCTTTCAGAGGCATTTAGAGACAGGGGTGTTTAGGGGCAGAAATCTGAACACACCAAAATCGCGTTCAGGAAAGGAACATTTGGGCAGAAAAACACTAAATGCACCTAAATGTGTCTGAACACAACTAAACGCTAGGCACATTTAGCGCTTGAGCATTTATTTATTTAAATTGGCAGAATTAATTCATATTCTGGCCAAAGAAATGAATAAATGCACAAATGCTTGACATGCCTGAATGCATCTAAACACGGCTTTTGGCATGTTTTTATTGCTGTTTTTCTCCTATCTTGAGCCTAGTGTGCATGAGACCTACAGTGCCTTGAAAAAGTATTCACACCCCTTAAAATTTTTGATAGACCAACACATAGTGGCACATAATTGTGAAGTGGAAGGCAAATGATAAATGGTTTTTAATTTTTTTTACAAATAAGTATCTGAAAAGTGTAGCGTGCATTTGTATTCAGCCCCCTTTACTCTGAAGTCCCCAACTAAAATCTAGTGGAACCAATTGCCTTCAGATGGCACCTAATTAACAAATAGAGTCCACCTGTGTGTAATTTAATCTCTGTATGAATACAGCTGCTCTGTGAAGCTCTCAGGGGTTCGTTAGAGAACCTTAGTGAACAAACAGCATCATGAAGGCCAAGGAACACACCAGACAGGTCAGGGATAAAGTTGTGGAGAAGTTTACAGCAAGGTTAGGTTATAAAAAAATATCCCAAGCTTTGAGCATCTCCCGGAGCCCTGTTCAATCCATCATCCAAAAATGGAAAGAGTATGGCACAACTGCAAACCTACCAAGACATGGCCGTCCACCTAAACTAACAGACTGGGCAAGGAGAGCATTAATTAGAGAGGTAGCCAAGAGGCCCATGGTAACTCTGGAGGACCTGCAGAGATCCAGAGTTCAGGTGGGAGAATCTGTCCACAGGGCAACTATTAATTGTGCACTCCACAAATATGGCCTTTATTTAAGAGTTGCAAGAAGAAATCCATTGTGGGAAAAAAAAGCTATAAGAAGTCCCGTTTGCATTTTGCGAGAAGCCATTTTGCGAGAAGCCATGTGATGCTGCCACCACCATGTTTTACGGTGGGGATGGTGTGTTTAGGGTGATGTGCAGTGTTAGTTTTCCACCACACATAGCGTTTTGCTTTTAGTTAAAAAAAGTAAAAAAGAAAGTAAAATTTTTTACTCTAACCAGAGCACCTTCTTCCACATGTTTGCTGTCCCAAAAAATTTTACTTTCTTTTTTACTTTTTTTAACTAAAAGCAAAAAGCTATGTGTGGTGGAAAACTAACACTGCACATCACCCTAAACACACCATCCCCACCGTAAAACATGGTGTTGGCAGCATCATGTTGTGGGGATGCTTTTCTTCAGCGGGGACAGGGAAGCTGGTCAGAGTTGATGGGAAGATGGATGGAGCCAAATACAGGGCAATCTTGGAGGAAAACCAGTTATGCCGAATACACATGATTGGGACTTTGGTCGGAAAAAGATATGATAGCTTTTCTGACGGGATTCCGCTAAAGCTTGGCTTGCATATACACGGTCACACAAAAGTTCACTGAACTTTCGACCGTCAAGAACACGGTGACGTACAACACTACAACGAGACGAGAAAATGAAGTTCAATGCTTCTGAGCATGGGTCGAATTGTTTCCGAGCATGCATAGGAATTTTGCACGTCAGAATTGCTACAGACAATCGCATTTTCGGATAGGAACTTTTTTCGACTGAAAAATTGAGAACATGCTCTCAATCTTTTGCTGACTGGAATTCAGTCAGCAAAAGTCCGATGGAGCATACACACGGTCGCATTTTCTGATGAAAAGCTCTCATTGGTCTTTTGCGGGCCGAAATTCTGATCGTGTGTATGCAGCATTAGAGTCTGCAAAAGACTTGAGACTGGAGAGGAAGTTTACCTTCCAGCAGGACAATGACCCTAAACATACAGCCAGAGCTACAATGGCATGGTTTAGATTAAAGCACATTCATGTGTTAGAATGGCCCAGTCAAAGTCAAGACCTAAATCCAATTGAGAATCTGTGGCAAGACTTGAAAATTGCTATTCACAGACGCTCTCAATCCAATCTGACAGAGCTTGAGCTATTTTGCAAAGAAGAATGGGCGAAAATTTTAATTTCTAGATGTGCAAAGCTGGTAGAGACATCCCCAAAAAGACTTACAGCTGTAATTGTAGAGAAAGGTGGTTCTACAAAGTATTGACTCAGGGGGGCCTCTTTTCAGACATTTGTAAAAAATGTGAAAACCATTTATTTTCCTTCTACTTCAAAATGATATGTCACTTTGTGTTGGTTTATCACATAAAATCCAAATAAAATACATTCAGTTTGTTTGTTGTAACATGACAAAATGTGGAAAATTTCAAGGGACTATATATCCTATAAAAAAAACACAAGATGATAAGAGGGGTAGCAAGGTTGCCTATACTTTGTAATACTGCACCTTAAAGTAGAACTAAAGATTCATTTTTTCCATTTTTTCCATTGTAGATAGCGTAAAGGAGAGTTATAACCCCTGTTTGTTTTTGCCCCTTGTGTCCCATTAGGGAGATTTCCCTTTACTTCCTGCCCGGAAGCCAAAACAGGAAGTGAGAGGAAATCCCTGATTGTCACCGGATTCACCAGAATTAGTGTGTCTATTGGAAGATTTCCCCTCTATTCCTGTTCTGGTGACCACCCAAAATGTGGGATTTTCTTTTATTTCCACTCTTACTTTCAGTGATAATGGTAAACAAGACAAATAGAGAGGGTAAATCTCTTTAACAGATGCACAGACATCAATAAAAATCTGGCAGGTGCTCTATTCTAATCTCTCTCTACTTTATCTAAAACAAACAAAAAACATGAAGATTGCCTTTAGTTATATTTAATAAACTGAGAATCCTTTAATGTACTGGCCTTTACTGAATTTATCATGTTAGTCATGATAATGAAATGGTGGGATGGGCACAGACAGAATGGCTGTACAGGTGGTGCAAAAAGGGCAACTACTTCTAGGTCCAGGATGACAAGTGGTCCTGTCCAGGACTGGCACCTCCCTTATCAGATGTGTGCTCAATTACATCCTGTACAGCATAAATCAGCATTTCTGATTCTCTTGCATCTCTTTGATCTTGTTTTACCTGCTTCTAATGGTCTTCTAAGAATTAAAAATAATATTACCCAATATTATTGAAGTTGGCACTTCAAAAGGACAAATAGCACCATAGAGGATATAAGCATTAAATGCTAGAGCCCCCAATATAAACCATGCATAGACCCCTGTGTCTTTGTTGCCTGTCTACTCCCTTCTCCTTTGTTCCAATGCCTATCAAGCTATCCCTCTAAAAAGGGGGCAAAAGAGAGAAAGCCAAGCTACCCAATACATACCTGCACTCAGTAAAGGATTCATTTTGTACTGTCTTAAATGCTGCCTTAAACTCACTCGACCTATTGACTTTCATTGCACCTTTCGAGGATACCTCCACCCATGCACCCATGTCTAAAGGTGTGGATGTGGAAAGTTGAGTAAAATTTCGCCTGAACTCAGGTAGTGTGAACAGGTGTATCGGTAGAATATCATATCTATTGCTCGTTGCAGAAGGGCTTTGTACATGGAGGTGTTCTCTCGTTCCAGCTTTGGGTTAATGGAACTCTCCCAGAGTTTCAGAAACACAGGGAGCAGTAGTATCCTAGGTCAGCAATGAATATAAGATACCATGCCAGATAAGTCTGTGTACACGTACATGAGTTGTATCTGAGTAATGTTATCTTTCATATAACTCAAAGACATGCAGTTATATTTTTATGTTATTCTTACCAGCTAGTTGACTTCTGTTATCTCCTGTGATCACCACGATCCAATCTTTCTGAATGGTTATGGTCAATGCCGTGCTTGCAAGGTTTGCCAAGTCAGCTAATATAATAACTACTCCATAGCAGAATACCTATGAAGTACATCATAAAACATAAATCAAATAATGTTTTTTTTATCTTATAAAGGAGATTGTCAAGTGCCTGGCTTATTAAGTACGGTCTACAAAGTTCGCCTTACCCCTATTTTGCTAAACACAGATTGCATTTTATGTATAAAAAGTAGAAGAAAATGATTTGTGTTGCCTTTGTGAACCAGGCATATTCCATCTGTCATTTTTCTAGTACCGGCCAGAGAATACAAGCACTTGGAGCAAGGATGGTAGGCTATCTAGGCTTGGGTTTGGGACTATTGAAATATTAGCTCACCATAAAAAGAGATTGTAAATTTTTAGGATACAGAACCAGTTCTGGTTTAGTGGAAAGAAGTTGTAATATATTCCGTTTTAAGCCTTTCCTAAAATAAACTTCATATCATTACCAAGCATTCTTTGAAGGCTTTGTAAACCCAAGCTTTGCTAAGCATAGGTTTGGCTTTAGAACTATCATTAGAAAATAAATAAGGTTTGTAGACTATGGGTCAGTCTATGTCTATGCATTGCTTCGTAACCTCTTCCATACTATTATAAAAAGAGATCCTTTTGAAGCAATCTTGGGGAAACCGATCATAGAATTATTAAGACCGGAACGCCATTTGGCATCCCATATTTTTACTGCAACTAAATTAACCATAGCAAAGGCTTGGAAAACCCCGGCTCTCAGCTTCGAGGCAGTTAAAAATCGTATAAATTATATCATGGTTAATGAGAAGCTGACGGCTGTGGCATCGGACACGCATGATAAATTTCTTCGGACCTGGCAACCGTGGGTAGCGTATTCCCACCCCTCCCAGTTTGATTCCATACTTCTCTCTCTCTAGTATGTCTCCTTCCTCCCCACCCCGTGGACTTCCCCTTCTCTTCATTTTCCTTTCCCTGTTACTTTCCCCTTTTCTATATCCTATACTCTTATTTCATCCTCTTTCGGGTCCTCTCCCCTATTATTCCTTCTTTTTACCCTCTCCTTTTTAAGTCTTTACAGCCCACAGGATATGCCCTGTTGGGCTCAGACACATATTGTGAATCATCCTGCGAGTATTTGTTACTTTTCTTTATTTCCGCATTAATGAGTCATATCTTACATTTATCTTTTTGTTCTGTGTTCGTCCAATAAATGTTATACCAAGTTCTACAACTATATTTGCAAAGAGGCGGAACCCAGTGTCTCGTCATGATTACCAGTGCATGCTGATTTTATATAAAGCCAAATGTAATTTGGTGATCTGTTACAGATTCTAGTGTCCTAGATCATTATAATTGTCAGTTTATAATTTACTGGAATATGTACACATAATGTGTCTTTCATTGTCTATTTGTACTGATATGTTGAATTATCTGATCAATAAAATTCCTTTGTACAAGAATAAAATAAAAAAACAAAGCAACATACAAGTACTATATAATACCTTGCGGATTTACAGCTGGTTCCCTACCCTACTGCACATGAGGAAAGGGGGAGAAAAAAGCAGAACTTCCCCTTTTGGATGAAGTTCTGCTTTAGGCCGGGTTTACACCATTGCAAATTTGATGCAGGTTCTCCGCATCCAATTCACAATAGCAGGAGATTTTGACCAGCTCTCTATGGAGACGGTTCACATATCTCAGCTGCAGCTCCGATGCATATTTGCACAGGAGCCCTGTGCATCTTTTGGTCCATTTCAGGTCTGAATGCAGCCAAAAATTCGGGCTGAAATCGGACCTCAAACGGTGAACCAGGACACACCGGACCCCTGCTGTGAGCCGCATGCGGCGATGGTGTGAACCCAGCCTTAAATGCGGTGGCTGCATTTTTTCCTCTTTTTTAGGCTTTTTTTCTTTTTATTTGTGCTTTTAAACAGCACACTTCCTGTCCTAAGGTGGCTACGCTCATTCACTTCACTGTATCCATGGGGGAGCCATAGTTGTCACCCTGGCTGCTAATCTGATTTGGACGAAGAACACAGCTTCCTTTCTTCATCTTCATTACAAAAGTGGCAAGTACATTGCATTTCCTGCAAAAACAAAAAGGTATTTTCTGTACTTGCTGAAAGTTTACCTGAAAATGAGAGCCAGTGCAGTCATCATGTCTAAGAACTGGTAAGCTACAATAAAATAGAACTTTGTTCTTTGGTTATAGTGGCGGCCCGTTCATTAGGGGCGCCCGTGCGCCACCCCCTTTATCCACTTTCTAGCGATGCGGCAGGCAATGCGATGTTTTATCGCTGCCACCATCCCATTTTCATGCGTCCAGCCCCGTTCAGGACTCTGGGTGCCTGAATTACAGTGGCGAGGGTGTTTTTTTGAAGCACCTGATTAGAGCCAGAGGTGGGTTTGTGGCACAGAGCATTGCGCTAAGAGCCCACCCAGGTGTTACAACAGCAAATTAATATTTGCTGTTGCAACACTGAGCCTCCTCACGGCCAATCAGTAAGCAGGTCTGATACCCGTCACCCGATTGGCTGAAAGGACAGGCGATCCTATTGGGCGCTTGGGGGGGGAGAAAAGCACAGAGAAAGTGAGAAGGAGGGAGGAGGAGAAGACACAGGAGCCGCTACCCGATGCCCTCCACAGCATGATGTCTGCCGATGCCCCGATCTCCACCGATCCTTGATGTCCACCGCTGTCTGCCACCTAGATGGGGTGGACCAACTGGCAGACAGGGAGTGGGGGGGTGGAGTGCTTTGGGCTGCCACAGAGGATGGTTGTTTGCTGCCCCCCAAACCAAAAACCACAAGCTGCCACTGGTCAGTGCAGCTCTGGACCCCAAAAAACTCTTATGCAAATGTAACTTTCTATTTGTCTTTCGAATTTACCAGATTTTGAAACAGAGGGATCTACCTAAGGTGCCTATAGCTTGCCTATGCTTACACTTTCAGGAAGCATGCTTTTACAAGGGCCTGCTGTGGTGCCTGAAGGGTGATTTTGAGATGCTACAGAAATAAATGGTATATTCTAGAGAGTTATGGTTATGATGTTTGTATTGCTTTGTTATGACAGTTTTCCTTTAAACAAGAATACTCTCCCCATGATATTTTGCTTATTGAACTCAATGGACCCCAAAAAAACAACATTTCATATTTCTGATATTTTCCTGCTGTAGCAGTATCTCACAAAAGTGAGTACACCCCTCACATTTTTGTAAATATTTTATTATATCTTTTCATGTGACAACACTGAAGAAATGACACTTTGCTACAATGTAAAATAGTGAGTGTACAGCTTGTATAACAGTGTAAATTTGCTGTCCCCTCAAAATAACTCAACACATAGCCATTAACCTCCCTGGCGGTTTTCCCGAGTGTGGCTCGGGGTTAAAATTCAGGACCATTAGCGGTAACCCCGAGCCACACTCGGGATTACATCGCAGGATCCTGGTGTGGCTTTACTTACCTTGTCCCCAGGATCCTGCGATGTCCCCCGCTGTGTCTGCGGGCTCCGTCCTCCTCCTAAGCCTCTCCGTGCCAGGCTCTGTTCTCTGCGAGCGGCGCAACGCACGGGGGCGGAGCCTGGCGGCAAATTCAAAATAGTGTAAAATCATAACACATACAGTACTGTAATCTTACAGATTACAGTACTGTATGAAATTATTTCACATCCCTTTTGTCCCCAGTGCTTTGTCCTATGCCCTGCATGCAGTTTTATGTTATATATACTGTTCTTTCTGCCTGGAAACTGGAGATTGTCCATAGCAACCAAAAAGTGTCCCTTTACATCAAAAGTGGCTTTAGACCAGCTAGAAAACAGTGATAGTAAATTAGAACACTTGCAGAATTGAGCGATAGTGAATCGTTGGGAAATGTATTTTATTATTAATTTTTTTTTTTTTAATTATTTATTTTTATTTATTATATTATAATTTATGTTTTTGTGTTTCAAACTTTATCATACCCGGGATATCTACTAGACTCTTGTTTGGATAGATTTAAGTGTGTTATTGTTAAGAATTACAGACCTACAATATAAAACGCCAAATTTCCATGCAAAATAATTGTACCGCTTTCAGCACCTAAAATCTGAAATAATCATACCGCCAGGGAGGTTAATGTCTAAAACGCTGGCAACAAAAGTGAGTACACCCCTAAATGTGAGGGGTGTACTCCATTTTGTGAGATACTGTACTTTTATGAGAAAGTATCCTGTTCTCTTGCATTGCTTCCTTTTGTGAAATCCCTGGTGTTCCTGTCATGCCCTCCGCTTTCCTATCAAAAACTAACCACACTAGGCATGAAAGCTTAGCGTTGTCAGTTCTCTAGCTGTACTGGGAACTCGGCCTGCTCTGCTCCAATGATTAGACTCGTCCTGACATGCACCCCCTGCACAGCCTTTCAATGGGAAGTTCTGTGTACTGCTGTTTAACCTCCTCTAGCTCTTATGCAGCTGGGAACAGAGGGAATGTGATCACTTATAAAAAAGGGGGAAAAAGTATTTATCTTTTTTTTTTTTTTAATATCGATACACAAATGTTTTGCCTTTCATTTATATTTTAAACTGAATGGGTTGTTTTACAAATGAGGATTTAAAATCACTTTAAGGCTTAAAAAAAAAAATCAGAAGGTTGCAGGCCTGACGGTAACATACAACCTATAGACTTACTGTAAGCCATCCATGCCATATCTGTTCTATTTCATTTTTATAGGAGAATACCAGCATCAGGACTATGCAGCAAGCTGTGACAGATGAATTCTGAATGAACAGCGATGCATGAGCAACTGCAGAAAGAAGAAAACAATATTGCATTAAAAGGGTAGCAAGCTATGCTACACAAAAACACAGAGCTAATGCTTATAGCAGTCAATCAGTTTTCTTGTTCAATAATTTTATCTTATTTTATAAATTGACAGTGTAACATCATGACTGATTAATGTTTCACCATATTCAACTGTATACAAATAATGGAGGAATTAACAAAGAGTGGCGCAGGCATAAAGTCAATGAATTAATTTTCTTTCTGATGAGACAGACTAATCTTTTCATATAAGTGCTGAAGGTTGATATTATCATTAACCGCTTCAGCCCTGGAAGATTTTACCCCCTTCCTGACCAGAGCACTTTTTGCGATTCGGCACTGCGTCGCTTTAACTGACAATTGCGCGGTCGTGCGACGTTGCACCCAAGCAAAACTGATGTCCTTTTCTTCCCACAAATAGAGCTTTCTTTTGGTGGTATTTGATCACCTCTGCAGTTTTTATTTATTTATAAACAAAAAAAGAGCGCCAATTTTGAAAAAAAACAATTTTTTTTACTTTTTGCTTTAATAAATATCCCCCCAAAAAATATATATATATATATATATATATATATATATATAAAAAAAATGCATTCTTCTACATATTTTTGGTAAAAAAAATGGCAATAAGTGTATATTGATTGGTTTGCACAAAAGTTATAGCATCTACAAAATTTTTATTCATAATGGCAGCGAACTGCGATTTTTATTGTGACTTGACATTATAGCGGACACATCAGACACTTTTGACACTATTTTGGGAACATTGTCATTTATATAGCGATCAGTGCTATAAAAATGCACTGATTACTGTGTAAATGACACTGACAGGGAAGGGGTTAACCACTAGGGGGAGATAAAGGGGTTAAGTGTGTCCTAGGGAGTGATTCTAACTGTGGGGGGGATGGGCTTCAACTGACATGACAGCGATCACTGCTCCCAATGACAGGGAGCAGTGATCTCTGTCATGTCACAAGGCAGAATGGGGAAATGCCTTGTTTACATAGGCACTTCCCTGTTCTGCGGCTCCGTGACACGATCACACGGACATTGAGTCTGCCGTTCCCGTGAGTACGGTCACGCGCCCGCTAGCCCTGCCAATTAAAGGGGACATACAGGTACACCCATTTGCCCACTGCTGCCATTGTGCCAACGTATATCGGCGTGCAGCAGTCAGCAAGTGGTTAAAGTGACATTAAACACTAAAGGAGAGATCATGCTTATGTTCAGGGTTGTAAATTAAAATGTATTCCTATCTCAAAAAAGTACCTTCTATTGCTCTCAGCCTTCTCCAAATTCTCCAAATTTTGCTGTTGTATCCAACTTCCTGTTAGAGGGTGGCTACATTTATTCCCCATGGTCCCACTGTATGTAGGAATGTAGCTACCCCCCCCCCCTTTTGCTCTTTACCAGGAGGGACTAGGCACTATGGACTATTAAATGTGTAGTGTGCATAGAGCAGTGCATGACCACTGCTAATGTGAACTGCTCGTTCCAAACAAACGCATGTGAGTAGGAAAGGAGAGGTGCGGGAAATCACAGTAGACATTACAAGGAGGCAGAAAAACACAGAAAGAATTGGTTTAATGGAAAATAGATTACAAGGCCATCAAGTAGCAGATGTATATGGATTATTTTTGAAAAATAAGAATATTAGTTTAGTGTAGGTTTGCCACCTTTTCTTCAAGCCAAACCCGAACACTTTAGCAGCCTGGGACACCTTTGGGTGCCCCAAGGAGAGCAGTAATGCAGTCTGCATAGCTCGCCACGGTGAACAATGGGTGTAGCCAAATCGCTCCTGCTGACATCATCACCCTGCCCCTCAGTGATGCCAAAACTGCCCCCAGACAGCTGCCCGCAACTCTTGGATGGCAACAGATTTGTGTGTGACTATCTTGGTTACTTGGGGAACCACAGCCCGGTCTGAATAATGTGTCCGGGTTTCAGTCCACCTGAAACTTGGACATATGATTCAAAACCTGGACTGTCTGGGTGAATCCTGAACAGGTGGCAACCCTAGTTTAGTGCCACTTTAAAGTATAACTACAGGCAAACACCTGTCAGGTTTTTATTGCTGTTTGTGTTCTTATAAGGGAGATCCACCATCTCTCTTTGTGCTGTTTACTATTATTAACCAGATGGAAATCGAAAGAAAAACCCACATTTTGAATTGTCTCCAGAACAAGAACAACTTCCAATGGGGACACTAGTTCTGAAAACCAGGGATTCCCTTTCTTTGCAGGGATTTCTTCTTATTTGCTGCTTTAACTCTGGGACAGGAAGTAAAGAAAAAAAAGCTGGTAGGGGCTATAACCTTCCCTAACTCTATCGGTTTAGTTTTGGTAGGAAAGGGTTAAAACCGCTGATATATTTTTTTTCTGCCATGTGTCTTTTTGCTGTCTCACTGGTGAGATTTTCTTTATTTCCTTACAACTTTCCCTGATTGGGGGGGGGGGGGTGTTTTACTGCCACTAACCACCAATGATTTGTGGAAGGGGGTGCTTCACTGTCCACTAGTGATTAGGGCCCCTTTCACACGGGTGCCTCCGCTTAACAGAATCTGCTTAGCAAGGGATTGCTCTGCTGATCCCCGCTGAGCAGTGGCGTATCTAAGATATAGCAGCCATGGAAAGTGCCATGGTCGCCATGGGGGGAAGGGGCGGCAAAAAGCCACCCTCTGCGTGAAAAAAAACCCCCACCCGTCCTAATATAGCCCCTGGCGCCGCGGCCAGCCTGCTGGATCGCGGAGTCGGTGTTCTATCAGATAGACGGCTGTTGGGCTCGGCTTAGGCTGAGGGAGGCTCTGTCAGCAGGGAGGGGCAGGGCAGGGTGCTCCACTGATGCTCTGACCATGCCCTGCCCCACCGCATGTACTATGTATGTGCTCAGAGTGCTGAGATCGCCTCTCCTGGACCACGAATATTCCCGCCCCCTACCGTTAAGGCTCCGCCCCTACCGCACTAAGCCCCACCCCTACCGTGGAAAGCTCCGCCTACGGACCTCTGAGAGCAGGAGGTGAGCCTGGCTGGCCAGGTAGGTCTTTCTGCCTATAGACTCAGTGTTACTAAACCCTCTCTGACAATGTTGTTTACCCCCCTGCATAGCTGTGCATTGCTGAAAGTTTAAATTTTAAAACTGGCTACTTGGTCATCTCCTGTAGTATGTCGCATTCGCATTCTCTGGTCATCTCCTGTAGTATGTCGCATTCGCATTCTCTGGTCATCTCCTGTAGTATGTCGCATTCACAGTCTCTGGTCATCTCCTGTAGTCGCATTCACAGTCTCTGGTCATCTCCTGTAGTATGTCGCATTCGCATTCTCTGGTCATCTCCTGTAGTATGTCGCATTCACAGTCTCTGGTCATCTCCTGTAGTCGCATTCACAGTCTCTGGTCATCTCCTGTAGTATGTCACATTCACAGTCTGGTCATCTCCTGTAGTATGTTGCATTCGCAGTCTGGTCATCTCCTGTAGTATGTTGCATTCGCAGTCTGGTCATCTCCTGTAGTATGTCGCATTTGCAGTCTCTGATCATCTCCTGTAGTATGTCGCATTTGCAGTCTCTGGTCATCTCCTGTAGTATGTTGCATTCACAGTCTGGTCATCTCCTGTAGTATGTCGCATTCACAGTCTCTGATCATCTCCTGTAGTATGTCGCATTCACAGTCTGGTCATCTCCTGTAGTATGTCGCATTCGCAGTCTCTGGTCATCTCCTGTAGTATGTTGCATTCACAGTCTCTGGTCATCTCCTGTAGTCGCATTCACAGTCTCTGGTCATCTCCTGTAGTATGTCGCATTCACAGTCTGGTCATCTCCTGTAGTATGTTTCATTCGCAGTCTGGTCATCTCCTGTAGTATGTCGCATTTGCAGTCTCTGATCATCTCCTGTAGTATGTCGCATTCACAGTCTGGTCATCTCCTGTAGTATGTTGCATTCACAGTCTGGTCATCTCCTGTAGTATGTTGCATTCACAGTCTGGTCATCTCCTGTAGTATGTCGCATTCACAGTCTCTGATCATCTCCTGTAGTATGTCACATTCACAGTCTCTGATCATCTTCTGTAGTATGTCGCATTCACAGTCTGGTCATCTCCTGTAGTATGTCGCATTCGCAGTCTCTGGTCATCTCCTGTAGTATGTTGCATTCACAGTCTGGTCATCTCCTGTAGTATGTCACATTCACAGTCTGGTCATCTCCTGTAGTATGTCGCATTCGCAGTCTCTGGTCATCTCCTGTAGCATGTTGCATTCACAGTCTCTGGTCATCTCCTGTAGTATGTTGCATTCACAGTCTCTGGTCATCTCCTGTAGTATGTCGCATTCACAGTCTGGTCATCTCCTGTAGTATGTCGCATTCACAGTCTCTGATCATCTTCTGTAGTATGTCGCATTCACAGTCTGGTCATCTCCTGTAGTATGTCGCATTCGCAGTCTCTGGTCATCTCCTGTAGTATGTTGCATTCACAGTCTGGTCATCTCCTGTAGTATGTCACATTCACAGTCTGCTCATCTCCTGTAGTATGTCGCATTCGCAGTCTCTGGTCATCTCCTGTAGCATGTTGCATTCACAGTCTCTGGTCATCTCCTGTAGTATGTTGCATTCACAGTCTCTGGTCATCTCCTGTAGTATGTCGCATTCACAGTCTGGTCATCTCCTGTAGTATGTCGCATTCACAGTCTGGTCATCTCCTGTAGTATGTCGCATTCGCAGTCTCTGGTCATCTCCTGTAGCATGTTGCATTCACAGTCTCTGGTCATCTCCTGTACTATGTCGCATTCGCAGTCTCTGGTCATCTCCTGTAGTATGTCGCATTCACAGTCTGGTCATCTCCTGTAGTATGTCGCATTCACAGTCTGGTCATCTCCTGTAGTATGTCGCATTCGCAGTCTCTGGTCATCTCCTGTAGTATGTTGCATTCACAGTCTCTGGTCATCTCCTGTAGTCGCATTCACAGTCTCTGGTCCTCTCCTGTAGTATGTCACATTCACAGTCTGGTCATCTCCTGTAGTATGTCGCATTCACAGTCTGGTCATCTCCTGTAGTATGTCACATTCACAGTCTGGTCATCTCCTGTAGTATGTTGCATTCACAGTCTGGTCATCTCCTGTAGTATGTCGCATTTGCAGTCTCTGATCATCTCCTGTAGTATGTCGCATTCGCAGTCTCTGGTCATCTCCTGTAGTATGTTGCATTCACAGTCTGGTCATCTCCTGTAGTATGTCACATTCACAGTCTGGTCATCTCCTGTAGTATGTCGCATTTGCAGTCTCTGGTCATCTCCTGTAGTATGTTGCATTCACAGTCTGGTCATCTCCTGTAGTATGTCGCATTCACAGTCTCTGATCATCTCCTGTAGTATGTCGCATTCACAGTCTGGTCATCTCCTGTAGTATGTCACATTCACAGTCTGGTCATCTCCTGTAGTATGTTGCATTCACAGTCTGGTCATCTCCTGTAGTATGTTGCATTCACAGTCTGGTCATCTCCTGTAGTATGTCGCATTCGCAGTCTCTGGTCATCTCCTGTAGTATGTTGCATTCACAGTCTGGTCATCTCCTGTAGTATGTCACATTCACAGTCTGGTCATCTCCTGTAGTATGTTGCATTCACAGTCTGGTCATCTCCTGTAGTATGTCGCATTCACAGTCTGGTCATCTGTAGTATGTCGCATTCACAGTCTGGTCATCTCCTGTAGTATGTCGCATTCGCAGTCTCTGGTCATCTCCTGTAGTATGTTGCATTCACAGTCTGGTCATCTCCTGTAGTATGTCACATTCACAGTCTGGTCATCTCCTGTAGTATGTCGCATTCGCAGTCTCTGGTCATCTCCTGTAGCATGTTGCATTCACAGTCTCTGGTCATCTCCTGTAGTATGTTGCATTCACAGTCTGGTCATCTCCTGTAGTATGTCGCATTCACAGTCTGGTCATCTCCTGTAGTATGTCGCATTCGCAGTCTCTGGTCATCTCCTGTAGCATGTTGCATTCACAGTCTCTGGTCATCTCCTGTAGTATGTTGCATTCACAGTCTGGTCATCTCCTGTAGTATGTCACATTCACAGTCTGGTCATCTCCTGTAGTATGTCGCATTCGCAGTCTCTGGTCATCTCCTGTAGCATGTTGCATTCACAGTCTCTGGTCATCTCCTGTAGTATGTTGCATTCACAGTCTGGTCATCTCCTGTAGTATGTCGCA
The DNA here is from genome assembly GCF_042186555.1 of Aquarana catesbeiana. Classification (NCBI taxonomy): domain Eukaryota; kingdom Metazoa; phylum Chordata; class Amphibia; order Anura; family Ranidae; genus Aquarana; species Aquarana catesbeiana. The sequence goes on from NC_133328.1 coordinate 114,669,259, forward strand.
TTCACAGTCTCTGGTCATCTCCTGTAGTATGTCGCATTCACAGTCTGGTCATCTCCTGTAGTATGTCGCATTCACAGTCTGGTCATCTCCTGTAGTATGTCGCATTCGCAGTCTCTGGTCATCTCCTGTAGCATGTTGCATTCACAGTCTCTGGTCATCTCCTGTAGTATGTCGCATTCGCAGTCTCTGGTCATCTCCTGTAGTATGTCGCATTCACAGTCTGGTCATCTCCTGTAGTATGTCGCATTCACAGTCTGGTCATCTCCTGTAGTATGTCGCATTCGCAGTCTCTGGTCATCTCCTGTAGTATGTTGCATTCACAGTCTCTGGTCATCTCCTGTAGTCGCATTCACAGTCTCTGGTCATCTCCTGTAGTATGTCACATTCACAGTCTGGTCATCTCCTGTAGTATGTCGCATTCACAGTCTGGTCATCTCCTGTAGTATGTCACATTCACAGTCTGGTCATCTCCTGTAGTATGTTGCATTCGCAGTCTGGTCATCTCCTGTAGTATGTCGCATTTGCAGTCTCTGATCATCTCCTGTAGTATGTCGCATTCGCAGTCTCTGGTCATCTCCTGTAGTATGTTGCATTCACAGTCTGGTCATCTTCTGTAGTATGTCACATTCACAGTCTGGTCATCTCCTGTAGTATGTCGCATTCGCAGTCTCTGGTCATCTCCTGTAGTATGTTGCATTCACAGTCTGGTCATCTCCTGTAGTATGTCGCATTCACAGTCTCTGATCATCTCCTGTAGTATGTCGCATTCACAGTCTGGTCATCTCCTGTAGTATGTCGTATTCGCAGTCTCTGGTCATCTCCTGTAGTATGTTGCATTCACAGTCTGGTCATCTCCTGTAGTATGTCGCATTCACAGTCTGGTCATCTCCTGTAGTATGTCGCATTCACAGTCTGGTCATCTCCTGTAGTATGTCGCATTCACAGTCTGGTCATCTCCTGTAGTATGTCGCATTCGCAGTCTCTGGTCATCTCCTGTAGCATGTTGCATTCACAGTCTCTGGTCATCTCCTGTAGTATGTTGCATTCACAGTCTCTGGTCATCTCCTGTAGTCGCATTCACAGTCTCTGGTCATCTCCTGTAGTATGTCACATTCACAGTCTGGTCATCTCCTGTAGTATGTTGCATTCGCAGTCTGGTCATCTCCTGTAGTATGTTGCATTCGCAGTCTGGTCATCTCCTGTAGTATGTCGCATTTGCAGTCTCTGATCATCTCCTGTAGTATGTCGCATTTGCAGTCTCTGGTCATCTCCTGTAGTATGTTGCATTCACAGTCTGGTCATCTCCTGTAGTATGTCGCATTCACAGTCTCTGATCATCTCCTGTAGTATGTCGCATTCACAGTCTGGTCATCTCCTGTAGTATGTCGCATTCGCAGTCTCTGGTCATCTCCTGTAGTATGTTGCATTCACAGTCTCTGGTCATCTCCTGTAGTCGCATTCACAGTCTCTGGTCATCTCCTGTAGTATGTCGCATTCACAGTCTGGTCATCTCCTGTAGTATGTTTCATTCGCAGTCTGGTCATCTCCTGTAGTATGTCGCATTTGCAGTCTCTGATCATCTCCTGTAGTATGTCGCATTCACAGTCTGGTCATCTCCTGTAGTATGTTGCATTCACAGTCTGGTCATCTCCTGTAGTATGTTGCATTCACAGTCTGGTCATCTCCTGTAGTATGTCGCATTCACAGTCTCTGATCATCTCCTGTAGTATGTCACATTCACAGTCTCTGATCATCTTCTGTAGTATGTCGCATTCACAGTCTGGTCATCTCCTGTAGTATGTCGCATTCGCAGTCTCTGGTCATCTCCTGTAGTATGTTGCATTCACAGTCTGGTCATCTCCTGTAGTATGTCACATTCACAGTCTGGTCATCTCCTGTAGTATGTCGCATTCGCAGTCTCTGGTCATCTCCTGTAGCATGTTGCATTCACAGTCTCTGGTCATCTCCTGTAGTATGTTGCATTCACAGTCTCTGGTCATCTCCTGTAGTATGTCGCATTCACAGTCTGGTCATCTCCTGTAGTATGTCGCATTCACAGTCTCTGATCATCTTCTGTAGTATGTTGCATTCACAGTCTGGTCATCTCCTGTAGTATGTCGCATTCGCAGTCTCTGGTCATCTCCTGTAGTATGTTGCATTCACAGTCTGGTCATCTCCTGTAGTATGTCACATTCACAGTCTGGTCATCTCCTGTAGTATGTCGCATTCGCAGTCTCTGGTCATCTCCTGTAGCATGTTGCATTCACAGTCTCTGGTCATCTCCTGTAGTATGTTGCATTCACAGTCTCTGGTCATCTCCTGTAGTATGTCGCATTCACAGTCTGGTCATCTCCTGTAGTATGTCGCATTCACAGTCTGGTCATCTCCTGTAGTATGTCGCATTCGCAGTCTCTGGTCATCTCCTGTAGCATGTTGCATTCACAGTCTCTGGTCATCTCCTGTACTATGTCGCATTCGCAGTCTCTGGTCATCTCCTGTAGTATGTCGCATTCACAGTCTGGTCATCTCCTGTAGTATGTCGCATTCACAGTCTGGTCATCTCCTGTAGTATGTCGCATTCGCAGTCTCTGGTCATCTCCTGTAGTATGTTGCATTCACAGTCTCTGGTCATCTCCTGTAGTCGCATTCACAGTCTCTGGTCCTCTCCTGTAGTATGTCACATTCACAGTCTGGTCATCTCCTGTAGTATGTCGCATTCACAGTCTGGTCATCTCCTGTAGTATGTCACATTCACAGTCTGGTCATCTCCTGTAGTATGTTGCATTCACAGTCTGGTCATCTCCTGTAGTATGTCGCATTTGCAGTCTCTGATCATCTCCTGTAGTATGTCGCATTCGCAGTCTCTGGTCATCTCCTGTAGTATGTTGCATTCACAGTCTGGTCATCTCCTGTAGTATGTCACATTCACAGTCTGGTCATCTCCTGTAGTATGTCGCATTTGCAGTCTCTGGTCATCTCCTGTAGTATGTTGCATTCACAGTCTGGTCATCTCCTGTAGTATGTCGCATTCACAGTCTCTGATCATCTCCTGTAGTATGTCGCATTCACAGTCTGGTCATCTCCTGTAGTATGTCACATTCACAGTCTGGTCATCTCCTGTAGTATGTTGCATTCACAGTCTGGTCATCTCCTGTAGTATGTTGCATTCACAGTCTGGTCATCTCCTGTAGTATGTCGCATTCGCAGTCTCTGGTCATCTCCTGTAGTATGTTGCATTCACAGTCTGGTCATCTCCTGTAGTATGTCACATTCACAGTCTGGTCATCTCCTGTAGTATGTTGCATTCACAGTCTGGTCATCTCCTGTAGTATGTCGCATTCACAGTCTGGTCATCTGTAGTATGTCGCATTCACAGTCTGGTCATCTCCTGTAGTATGTCGCATTCACAGTCTGGTCATCTCCTGTAGTATGTCGCATTCGCAGTCTCTGGTCATCTCCTGTAGCATGTTGCATTCACAGTCTCTGGTCATCTCCTGTAGTATGTTGCATTCACAGTCTCTGGTCATCTCCTGTAGTATGTCGCATTCACAGTCTCTGGTCATCTCCTGTAGTATGTCACATTCACAGTCTGGTCATCTCCTGTAGTATGTTGCATTCGCAGTCTGGTCATCTCCTGTAGTATGTCGCATTTGCAGTCTCTGATCATCTCCTGTAGTATGTCGCATTCGCAGTCTTTGGTCATCTCCTGTAGTATGTCACATTCACAGTCTGGTCATCTCCTGTAGTATGTCGCATTTGCAGTCTCTGGTCATCTCCTGTAGTATGTTGCATTCACAGTCTGGTCATCTCCTGTAGTATGTCGCATTCACAGTCTCTGATCATCTCCTGTAGTATGTCGCATTCACAGTCTGGTCATCTCCTGTAGTATGTCGCATTCGCAGTCTCTGGTCATCTCCTGTAGTATGTTGCATTCACAGTCTGGTCATCTCCTGTAGTATGTCACATTCACAGTCTGGTCATCTCCTGTAGTATGTTGCATTCACAGTCTGGTCATCTCCTGTAGTATGTCGCATTCACAGTCTGGTCATCTCCTGTAGTATGTCACATTCACAGTCTGGTCATCTCCTGTAGTATGTCGCATTCGCAGTCTCTGGTCATCTCCTGTAGCATGTTGCATTCACAGTCTCTGGTCATCTCCTGTAGTATGTTGCATTCACAGTCTCTGGTCATCTCCTGTAGTCGCATTCACAGTCTCTGGTCATCTCCTGTAGTATGTCGCATTCACAGTCTGGTCATCTCCTGTAGTATGTTGCATTCGCAGTCTGGTCATCTCCTGTAGTATGTCGCATTTGCAGTCTCTGATCATCTCCTGTAGTATGTCGCATTCACAGTCTGGTCATCTCCTGTAGTATGTCGCATTCGCTGTCTGGTCATCTCCTGTAGTATGTCGCATTCACAGTCTGGTCATCTCCTGTAGTATGTCGCATTCGCAGTCTGGTCATCTCCTGTAGTATGTCGCATTCACAGTCTGGTCATCTCCTGCAGTATGTTGCATTCGCAGTCTGGTCATCTCCTGTAGTCGCAGTCGCAGTCTGGTCATCTCCTGTAGTCGCATTTGCAGTCTATTCATCTCCTGTAGTCGCATCTACAGTCTATTTAAAAGTAGTACCTGCTTTTGCACACATCACTTTATTACACTTTTATTTCTGATATTTATGGCTATGCATATTTATTTAATCCATATTGAGCACTATATTTGTTTGGCTGCTTCTGCTTGGCACACACGCACAATCAATTAGTGTACAATATGGATTAAATAAATAGATAATAAAGTGATTTGTGCAACAAGCTCCTTAAACAGTCCACATTCAGTGAAAGTTCATGCAGTACATGAACTTTCACTGAATGTAGAATGTTTAATGACCAGGGGCGAACTGACCCATCAGGCAGTTTATGTAGTGCTAATCCATAATTTGTAAATTGAGAGATTAAAGAGCTTGACTTGTAGTTTTGTTAGCTGTTTTTTTTTTGTTTTGACAGGGGTGCAGTTTCAGTGCTTACCATAGGCGCCATTTTCACTAGATCCGCCTCTGCCGCTGAGCACACAGATGACAGGTCCGTGTCCGCTCCGCTGTGCAGACACAGGTCCGCTCTCCCCTAGGGGAAAATCGGATGGAAACGGACCGCCTGTCCGTTTTCATCCGTTCTGATCCGATCCATGAGACAGATGGAAAATAGGACTACCATCCATCTGTCTTTGGCGGACAGGATCAGATCGGATGGCAGGAAGAAATGAACACAGCTCTAGGAACTCTTAATAGGCCAAAAGTAGATCAATCTCGGTTTGGAGGTCACAGGTGCTAGCTTAATGCTGATCGAAATAGGCATGAATGGATTCTGGACAGCCACACTCAAATAATAGCCTTGTTTATTGAAAAATACACATCAAAATTCAAAGGATCACAGAAGACAAAAACGAACTGATGTTTCGCACTGGCGTCAGTGCTTACTCATAGCTCATGAGTATTATTTGAGTGCGGCTGTCCAGAATCCATTCATGCCTATTGCGATCAGATCGGATGGCGGTGGGTGTCAGCAGTCATGTGTCCTCATATATCCGCTGCTCTATAGAGCACAATGCCTGAAAATCTGACAGGTGAACCTGATCAGACAGCCCGTGTGAAAGGGCGCTAAAGGGAGCTAATGCCACTGACCATCAGTAATTTGGGTACGGAATGATTTACTACTGTTGTCAGATTGTGGGGATGGATGGAGGGTTATGGTCACTAATCCTTTGTATTGACTGTGAAACTGTCATCTGTGGCACAGAAATGAGATATTTTGTGGGATATTAATGCAGTGTTTTCTGTCAGTAGGTAGTAGACAAATAGATACTATTGAAAGCAGAGCTAAAGAGGACCTTTCCAACAGTCCCTCGCCGACACTGGCATCTTCTTCATTGGCTGGTGCAGGATGATATCACTCCTGCACATGCACAAAAGGCCGCCATTCCAGCACACAAAGACCTTCCTGGTGCTGTAAGCTGAGCAGCTCAATTTACAGTTCCAGAAAAGACAGCGATCAGGCAGGTAGGGGCATTTTATTGCAGAACAGACATTGTGGCTACTTTCTTACATACAGTGGGACCATGAAGAATGAACGTAGCCACCATAGGTGTGAGCAGACTATTGCATTAGGGCGTGCACCCCAAAGTTTACAGACATACACACACACACATACACACACTGTTATATATTAATGTAAACAAACACATAAAAATGTATTAAAACATGGACAATGTCAGTAGAGCAGTAGACAGAATCGGTAGGGCAGTGAACAGTGTCAGTCATTTTTTATTTTAATTATAATTTTTTATAATTTTGTTAATTCTTTTTTTATAATATTATTTTTTCTTTTTTTACAATTTTTTTTAGGAGCTCTTTTGGGGGACTTTGGTGAAATATCAGGGGTCTAAACAGACCTCTGATGTCTTGCTTTTTAGACACAGAAAGGGAGTGAGGACAGAGATTCCCCAGTCCCTTTCTCTGCAGCCTCAGCTGCACTGGACACTGAATTAATGGGAAGTGCTCTGTGCTAAGCAGCTTCCTGTTTCTTCACAAACACAGTTCACTATGCTTCAATTATGAATGGACACAGGAGCGATCAGTACCTCACTGTATTCATTCAGAAAATGAAGGGGTTGGTAAATGACATATTTATTATATTGCAGCTTGCCAATTCTTAGATATGAGATTTGACTTGGTGGGGTGGGACATTGGGCACCAGGGCTGCAGGGGGAATCGGCAGTGCACAAGGTGCATAGGGTGTGCCCAGGCACACCCCCTGCACACGCCTATGGTAGCCACCCTCTGCCGCCACCATCTCCATTAAGGGAAACCAGCAGTGAAGCCTTGCAGCTTCACAGCCAGTTCCCTACTGCACATGCGGGGGAAGGAGGAGGGGGACCAAACTTCCGGCTGACTTCACCGCGGCGAAATCAGCCGGAAGTGGGAGTGGGTACCTGTCAAAACCAGGTACCCACCCCCCCCTTCCCAAAAGGTGCCAAATATGGCAGCGGAGGGGGAGGCAAACAATTGGCGCTTTCCCTTTTGAGTGGAGCTCCGCTTTAACCACTTGCCGACCAGCCGCCACAGTTTTACTGCGGCAGAATGTCACTTCGCCCTGTGGCCACTAGGAGCGCGCACCCGCTGCTCGCCCCCAGAGCTGCTGCGAGTGCCTGGTGGTCGTGATCACCGACGGGATCCCGCGATCGCTGCTAACACACCAAGAACCGGGATCTGTGTGTTTAAACACACAGTTTATGGTTCTCTGACGGGAGAAGTGACTGATCGTCTGTTCATACAAAGTATGAACAGCGATCTGTCATCTCCCCTAGAGAGTCCCCTCCCCCCTTCAGTTAGAACACAGAGAGGGAACACAGTTAACCCCATGTGGTTAACCCCTTCCCTGCCAGTGACATTTTTACAGTAATCAGTACATTTTTATAGAACTGACCGCTGTATAAATGCCAATGGTCCCAAAACTGTGTCAAAAGTGTCCGATGTGTCTGCCATAAAGTCGCAGTCCCAATAAAAATCGCAAATCGCCGCCATTACTAGTAAAAAAATAATAAAAATGCCATAAAACTATCCCCTATTTTGTAGACGCTATAACTTTTGCCCAAACCAATCAATATACACTTATTGCGATTTTTTTTTATCATAAATATGTAGAAGAATACATATTAGCCTAAACTGAGGAAAAAAATAATTTTTTTATATATTTTTGGGGGATATTAATTATAACAAAAAGTAAAAAATATTGTGTTTTTTTCAAAATTGTCACTCTTTTTTTGTTTATAGCGCAAAAAATAAAAACTGCAGAGGTGATCAAATACCACCAAAAGAAAGCTCTATTTGTGGGAAAAAAAGGACGTCAATTTTGTTTGGGTGCAACATCGCACAACTGCGCAATTGTCAGTTAAAACGACGCAGTGCCTAATCGCAAAAAGTGCTCTGGTCAGGAAGGGGGTAAAATCTGGGCTGAAGCGGTTAACATAAGCATGATCTCTACCCCATATTCAGACTCTGGAAAAAACTATAACAATGTTCTTACCAAAATTGTCCAAACTGAGTAATTTTAAGTCAATTATACATGCATATATTATGTATATATATATATATACTATAAATATCATGAAAAGAAATCTGATCTCAGTCTTACTGCAATGCCAGAAGGTTACAGAAAAACTATAAATATGCGGATTCGTAAGCGTGGACTTCAATATATAGAAATAATTTAGCAATTGATTAAAAAATGTTGTAGGAGTATTCTGTGAGAGCGGAGGTAAAGTAAGTAATGAAAGTGTTTCCATAGGAACAATTCCCAATTTAACCTTCTAATATGCACTAAAATAATTATAGTTACAATCTGATTGGTTGTTACAGACACCATTAGAACATATAAGCATATGTATAGTGTCTTTAATATATCACCTTAACTTACTATTGTTATTTGTTATGTATCCTTGATTTATTAACCCATAATGCTTTGTAAATGCAATTAAATATTTATATGTTTATATGGGCTCCCTTTAGAATGTAAGCTCTATGAGCAGGGCCCTCCTGTACCTTTTGTATTGAACTGTACTGTAATTGTGCTGTCCCCCTATACATTGTAAAGCGCTGTCTAAACTGTTGGCGCTATATAAATTGTGAATAATAATAATAATAATAATAATGGGCTACCTTAATGCAACATACTTTAGCATGTGTTGTATTTCACATTAACACACATGCATTAACTCACTGCAACTGAACGCTTAAAGTGTTAACAAACCCAGGACCCTGCAATCACTATATCTGGTCTCCCACACTACACAGAACTGCAAACATTTGAGTAAATATAAACTGCTAAATACTATTTCTCATCAGCAGTATATAGCAGTCTTGTGACTTCTATCAGTGCCTGGTTAAAGCTTGTAGGGGGAGTTTTCTTATTGCACTGGCTGTCCAATCAGGATGCAGGACCCTGACCCACTGTCTGGACGGTGCTGATTGGCCCTGTGCTGATCACATGCACTCTCCCAAGAAACAAAAGACTCTAGCAATACACACCAAACTGAGCATGTGCAGCCCTGACTACACTAACTCTGTCTTACCCGGACATGTTTTGGGGACAATGCAAAAAGGGGAGGATCTGTGCATACAGGATCAAACATCTTTTTTACACAATGCAGAGTATTAACCCCTTAGGTTCCACAGTGAGTATAACAAGCATGCTTTACTGCATATACAGACTGATTTTACTGTTGTGGGTTTAGTAACACTTTAAGCGTGAATGGGCCCTTATAGTCATTTATTACATGGCAGCAATTTCAGAGGACTACAGAACACCTCTCTGCTATGCTATAGATAAGAGGAGATGAAGAGGTGTTCTGTAGTCCTGTCTTAGAATGACAATGCTGCTTCATCAGAGAAAGAGTAGTATCATCACCCTAGGACAGGGAGTGAATTACTGTTAGGATAGTAAAAATAAAGGAAGAAATCCTAAAAGAAAAGTAAAGTAATTTAGCCACCACTGGACTGATAAACTGCAATATACTACATTTTTGTTCTTGGATTTTGATAAGCTTTAGGCCCCCATACACACTGGGTATTTAGCTGTAGGCAGATGGGGCACAGGTTCTCCATCCAGCCCTAATGCTGCCAGCTTGTCAAACTGTGTGAGAGTCTGATAGCTGCTGTGGCTGGACAGTGTACTCAGTGGTACTTCTGTTTACAGCAGTATGCACCCAAGGACAAGTGCCCATAAAACAGATATCTTGTGTTCCAGGCATTCACCCCTGCACACATACTGCATTAACCACTTACCCACTGGGCACTTAAACCCCCTTCCTAACCAGACCAATTTTTAGCTTTCGGTGCTCTCACACTTTGAATGATAATTACTCAGCCATGCAACACTGTACCCATTTGAAATGTGTGTCCTTTTTTTCACACAAGTAGAGCTTTCTTTTGATGGTATTTAATCACCGCTGGGTTTTTTATTTTTTTGCGCTATAAATTAAAAAAGACTGAAAATTCGGTAAAAAAAAAAAAAAATTCTTTGTTTCTGTTAAAATTTATTGCAGAGTATTGGCGAGTATTGGCAGAGTATTGGCAAGTATTGGCAGAGTATTGGCAAGTATTGGCAGAGTATTGCATAGTATTGGCATAGTATTGCACAGTATTGCATAGTATGGCAGAGTATGGCAGAGTATGGCAGAGTATGGGCACTGAGTAGCGCTGTGGGGTGGATCTGTAGTGCCTACAGTGCTGCAAATGATCTCTCCCTCTCTCCTCTCTCCTCTCACTGTCACTGTACGATCGGTACAGAGAGGGGAGGGAGGAACCGGCGTCATGACATGACGCTGATTTGTTTACAAGTGAGGCTCCGTCATTTGACAGAGCGATCACGTGGTAAACGGCCGCTATCAGCAGCCATTTACCGTGATCCATGATGCGCCGGGTCCCCCGGACCCAGATGTTCCCGGATGCGCGCGCCAGGGGGCGCGCCCCAGGAGCGCGATTTTGTGAGGACGTCCATGGACGCCCACCCAGAATAAGCCGACCGCACTGTAGCTGTCCATCGGCTATGGCCCGGTCGGCATGTGGTTAAATGTAAGTACCGTTAGGTGCACGACCCAGCCGCAGCTGTCAGACTTTCATCGAGAGGGGCTGGAAAGTGCACCTAAACGCCAGAGCCCCATGCACCAGGGCTAAATACCCAATGTGTATAGGCCTTAACTGCTAGGTGATTTCAATTTAAAAGGCAAAAAGAATCTAAGAGAAGAATATTCTGTTCCCTATGGAGTTGGTCATTTTGGAGGGCCTGGGTTGGTTTTAAGCAGCAGCCCCAGCTAGGCAATTTGGAATCTCTGGCATTATCCAGAAGGGCTGTTGTGTCTAAAATTGTTCTTAGCAGAAGTGTTATAATGCAGCTTGCTGAATCTCACACCATTCACTTACTATACATTCACACTTGTCTTGTACATGAACAATATTGCTGGATGAATGCAGTAGTTTTCCATCTGGTGGAGTCTATTGCGTCAAGCATGAGTCAGTGTATTAAAATAGCTGACAGGAAATTAAGTAAAGAACATCTAACCAATAGAAAGAAAATGTCACATCCTTAAAAATATGCCGAAAGATAGTAACAACAAAGAAAATGCTGTGGGTTGCTTTGCATCAGACCTTCACCTCTTCATTTATATATGTAAGACCAAAACATGCAAGTAAATTGCACAGAAGTGTTAGCCCATATTCATGCAGGCAATGCCATACATGTATTTAAGTGTGCTTACAGGACATTTATATATATCAATATCTCTCTCTCTCTATATATCTATATATAGATATATACAGTTGTGCTCATAAATTTACATACCCTGGCAGAATTTATGATTTCCTGACCATTTTTCAGAGAATATGAATGATAACACAAAAACATTTCTTTCATTCATGGTTAGTGTTTGACTGAAGCCATTTATTATCAATCAACTGTGTTTACTCTTTTTAAATGATAATGACAACAGAAACTACCCAAATGACCCTGATCAAAAGTTTACATACCCTGGTGATTTTGGCCTATAACATGCACACAAGTTGAAACAAAGGGGTTTGAATGGCTATTAAAGGTAACCATCCTCACCTGTGATCTGTTTGCTTGTAATTAGTGTGTGTGTATAAAAGGTCAATGAGTTTCTGGACTCCCGACAGACCCTTACATCTTTCATCCAGTGCTGCAATGACGTTTCTGGATTTTGAGTCATGGGGAAAGCAAAAGAATTGTCAAAGGATCTGCGGGAAATGGTAGTCAAACTGTATAAAATAGGAAAGGGATATAAAAAGATATCCAAGGAATTGAGAATGCCAATCAGCAGTGTTCAAACTCTAATGAAGAAGTGGAAAACGAGGGGTTCTGTTGAAACCAAACCACGGTCAGGTAGACCAACTAAAATTTCAGCCACAACTGCCAGGAAAATGTTTCGGGATGCAAAGAAAAGCCCACAAATAACTTCAGGTGAAAGACAGGACTCTCTGAAAACATGTGGTGTGGCTGTTTCAAGATGCACAATAAGGAGGCACTTGAAGAAAGATGGGCTGCATGGTCAAGTTGCCAGAAGAAATCCATTACTACGCAAATGCCAAGAAGTATCCCGCTTACAATACGCCGAACAGCACAGAGACAAGCCTCAATCCTTCTGGCACAAAGTCATTTGGAGTGATGAGACCAAAATTTAGCTTTTTGGCCACAAAAAGTCAACAAGGCCTATGATGAAAGGTACACCATTCCTACTGTGAAACACGGAGGTGGATCGCTGATGTTTTGGGGATGTGTGAGCTACAAAGGCACAGGAAATTTGGTCAAAATTGATGGCAAGATGAACAGTATGTTATCAAAAAATACTGGCCCTATTGCGGGGTACTTGAGGACAGGGTTGAGAACCACTGCTGTAGTTCATACAGATTCAACGAATCTCTGGACACCTCCCAGGCATCCTTCTTACATAGCTTCTCTGGACGAGCGGACTTGCACGCTGTGAAATGATCCTCATACCACATAACATTGCCGGTTTTTGAAGTTTTTTCTACTGGACCTCACTGCTGGATGGGAGCTCCAGGTGTCCGGATAAAGGATTGCCCAAGCCCTGCTAGAGATTAACATCAACCCTGTGGGGATAGCGGTGGAGTTGCTGGTGGAGGTGTCCAGGGGTTTCCCTCCCTCCTTTTTTTCTCTTTTTTATTTTTTTAATTATCATTTTGTAGGCATCTCCTGGGTTACTTTGTTTCTAGTATTCTCTAGCTGGGACATATTGTACAGAGTCCATAGGTGGCGCTTTTTCCTTTGGAATCTTGGCTCCCAGCTGTTTGCCTTTCAACGGTGGTGATTCCTGCTCCATCTGCGCATGCGCACAGTTTCGTTTTCTTCAGCTTCATTTGTCCGACTGATGTGATGACGTGTGACGTAATTTCGACGTATGCACGCCTGCGCTGGTTGTCTCATTCTGTCCCGCTGTTACAGCTGATTTTTGTCAGGATAATCAGGTTGTAAGCTCAATTTTTGGCACCACACTCACTATTTAGTCAGTCTCCTAGTTTGTTTCTAGTGAGCAGTGGGTTATGTGGAGTTGGTCTCTGTTTCTGTTAATGGTAGGTTTTTTGCCTGATTTCTTTCAACTGGTATATTTTTAGACTATGGATCTTTTTCTTTATTTAAGTGGTATTTGGTACTTATAGTGGTTATGTTTAGAGTGAGGATGTATATTCATATTCTCTATGGTCCCCTTTTTTCTTTTTCTTTTTCAGTGGCGTTGGCTAATAGCTATTCCTCCAGTCAGGTTTCCCAATGGAAAAGTAATTTTGGATGACATCTATGGCTGTAATATTCCCCTCTTTCGGGGCTTTTTAAAGTATAGTCTTTTCCTCTTTCTGTCCATCTGATTGGAAGGTCTGGGCTGGTTGCAGATTTTTTAAGGTAATTTTGGATAGTACTACATAATATTTGTTCATTGGGCATTGTTCGCTTCATTTTCACAGACTTGCTCTATTGGATTGATGTGTGTTGTTATTGGATTATCTTTTTGGTTATTTTTGGTTATTTATCTTTAATATATACAGACCATTTCTGGAGCAAAATTGGATACAGATCTGGCGTCTTCCTGTCTCTAGGTCTTCCCCCCACCTGCCCTTTGTATGTGTATGGGGGGGCACACTGTCCTTGTTCCTCAGTTTTGGCTGTCTGGTTTTAAGTGCGTAAGTTTGCATATTTTTTTGATCATTAAGCAATATGTCATATCCATATGTATATGCTATATGGCAATGAACCTGCTTGTATTTTCCTATATGTAACTCTCCTTTAATTAAAGGCTCCTTGGTTACATGTTCAAGTTGGTTCTGAAGAAGCTATTTTGCGAAACGCGTCAACTATCTTGTGTTCACTTATATTGTAACCTATGTTGTTGAACCTTTAATCAGTATTTCATTGTTTTTGTAGCATCTATATTTATGAATTTTTGTAATAAAATTTATCAAATAATATTTGTCTATATTCCTCTGTGGTACTGTGATAATCCGTCATGTTGTTCCTTTTTTTGTATATACATCATCCCTGTGGGGATAAACGCGCTTTTGACCTTCTGTAATTAGGAGGTCCACTATTTCTGGTAAACGTATTTTGGCTTTTGTGGTGGAGGATATTGTCACCTATTACTGGAAGAATTTATTTCCATCTTTCTTCACGAGGGATCTCTTAATTCCATCTTTCCGGCCATTGGAATTCCCATTCATCTGGATTGGACTTGTTTATTTATGACCAGCTTTAGTTTGGATGGCTTGTTGTTAAGGTATTTTTAATGTCACAAACAATGGTGTGAGATGAGAAAATACACCATACACAATGACCATACACTAGTAGATTTTGAATGATCCTATGAAAATTTAATGTTCCTATAAAACTTTGCACAAAAAATTCTCAGTACATTCCATGACTTGACAATTGTTCAAAAGTACTTCAAACTTTTATTTGCTTTTAACATTTGAGTTTTAGAACGAATTAACTTTATCAAATGAAAACCACATACGTAGTAAGAAATTTGTTTGCTCATGAAAAAACGCCACCCTGTTCCTTTGACCTCACTGACAATTAGAAACTCGAATGAACATTCCTCATGTATGGTCAGCTTTAGCTATGAGAACTGCAAGATCGTAGATATTTGCTTATGAATTCAATCTCATTCTACTCTGTAAGTGTTTTGTAAAATATATTTCACTACAGGTTTACTATTATCATGACCTTTGTGAGCATATGGACTGCATATACTACAGGACTTGGACAGATATACTTTAAAGTCAAGCTCCAAAATGTTTTATTGGCTTTAGATAGAGAGAGAGAAGACCATGTCAGGTTTTGCCTTGTGTAAAAACGCAAAAAGGGGAATGGCGCTATACTAATCAAAAAGCATATGTGTATGTAACTATTGGTGATGTGTGTACCATCAAATAAACAAATATATGTGTGAACATATACATAAGTTGTACAAACTGTGTATGTTCAGCAAGAACAGAGTTCTACCTTTCATGTGAAAAAGTGACGTATGCTTGAAGCTTAATATGTGCAAAGGGTAAAGGACATATATGAAAAATATATAAATATAAAATATATTGTGAAGGTGTGTGTAAAGAGATGCAATCAATAAATAAATAACATCAGCTGATATAAATAATGCCTGTCAATATACACTGATATCAGATATAAACATGTAAGCTCAATAAACTTCTATGGATAATATCCAATAATAACCAAAAAATTGTAAAACTAAGTGTCCAATATAAAGTATTAAACAGCAATACCCATAAAATAAAAAATAAAAAAATAAGTGTCCATATAAAGTGACATTCCTTCAATAGGTGAAACATTTTCCAGGGATAAGCAAAGAACGTGCTGTCAAAAGTGACTGCGCTCCCCTCTTGTGCTTTCACTCACCAGAACGCTTCACCCCTGCAGGGGTACAAGCGTACAATATAAATGATGTAATCCCGGTCTCCGAGTTGCGATATTCCCCTGGATCCCAGCTTTAGGGCAGAAAGGTCATCCACGGGCGGAGGGGAAGGAGACTCCAGTGTCCCCCACTCTATAGCGTAACTCCCGGCCAGATATCCGTATGTATATGTGATGGAAAAGAGAAAAACACGAGCCACATAGCGTGATTCTGTATTATTGTATTTAATAAAAATAGATAGATGTAAACAGATCCAAAAAAGATTTAAAAAGGTATAAAAGAGAGGAGAGGGAGCTAGCTTGCTCGCATCTATCCAAGCGTGATGGGGAAGCAACGCTGGTGAAGCGCTCTGGTGAGTGAAAGCACAAGAGGGGAGCACAGTCACTTTTGTCAGCATATTCTTTGCTTATCCCTGGAAAATTTTTCACCCATTGAAGGAAGCACTATGTCACTTTATATGGACACTTATTTTTTTATTTTTTATTTTATGGGTATTACTGGTTAATACTTTATATTGGACACTTAGTTTTACAATTTTTTGGTTATTATTAAATATTATCCATAGAAGTTTATTGAGCTTACATGTTTATATCTGATATCAGTGTTGATTGACAGGCATTATTTATATCAGCTGATGTTATTTATATATTGATTGCATCTCTTTACACACACCTTCACAATATATTTTATATTTATATATTTTTCATATATGTCCTTTACCCTTTGCAAATAGTAAGCTTCAAGAATACGTCACTTTTTCATGTGAAAGGTAGAACTCTGTTCTTGCTGAACATACTGTACACAGTTTGTACACCTTATGTATAGTAATAGACAAAAACACATTTTTACAAGAGTGGGAAGGGCTAGAACTTCTGACAGTGTTATTATTGCTATGCCATCTTGTCTTGGTCACACTTGCACCCCCCATTCTGTCTATGGGCATCACAGGAACAGGAAGTGGGGGAAAAGCTCACCAGTGCCCATAACCTTATTGTTTTCTGTATGTCCTGGCTTTCAAAGGGTTAAAAGAAGCCCATGGTTGCAAGAGTAGGCTCAGGGCAATTTAATAAAAAGCTATCTGAATGGCTGCAGAGCTGCTCAATCACTTATATGGAAACTGAAGAGTGCCGTCTCCTGTCCCTTGGTTCCCAGACTCTCCCGCTCCCCCTGGGAGCCCTGGACCACCAATAATGTTGTATTGATGTCGAGCAGGGGGATATGGAAGAACATCTGTACCCCAATGTTTTTTGCAGCGTGTGAACCTGGAAGCGCTCAGCTCTGAGCACTTCCTGTTTCAGAGGTGTATAAATTAAAAGCCAGGTAAACAGTGGATTTAGCATAATCTTTACTCGACTGACTTGTGCGAAGGGAGAGACATTAGGGGTCTAATAGATCCCTGATGTCTTAATAAAGTGTATCTGTCACCTGCCCAATGCAATCACATATGGGGCTTGTTACCCTCCTCATAGGAATAAAGTTAGGTGAAAAAAAGTGTTAAACAAGTAAAATTAAAATTTAATAAAATAAAAATTTACAAGCATCCCCATCTTTCCATAGACACACATACTAATGCAAATATATATATATATATATATATATATATATATATATATATATATATATATATATATATATAAACAACATTTGTGCAACACATATTAGGTATCACCATGTTGTGGGAGTGAGAGAAATGCCCCTCATTTATGGTTAACTGAATAACTCTAAAGGCTTTTAAAATATCTCCCGCTGATAATTTTCAGTACTGTTATGCCGCGTACATACGATCGGACATTCGGACAACAAAACTGTAGATTTATTTCCGACGGATGTTGGCTCAAACTTGTCTTGCATAAACATGGTCACACAAATGTTGTCAGAAATTCCAAACGTCAAGAATGCGGTGACCTACAACACGTACGACGAGCTGAGAAAAATGAAGTTCAATAGCCAGTGCGGCTCTTCTACTTGATTCCGAGCATGCCTGGAATTTTGTGCGTCGGAATTGTGTACACATGGTCGGAATTTCCGACAACAGATTCTGCTGTCGGAAAATTGGAGATCCAGCTCTCAAATTTTTGTTGTCGGAAATTCCGACAGCAAATGTCCGATGGAGCCTATACACGGTTGGAATTTCCGACAACAAGCTCCCATCGAACATTTGTTGTCGGAAATTCAGACCGTGTGTACGCGGCATAATTGTGGAAGTATGCAGTTTTGAGCCTTAACATATTTGGTATCTATTTACTCAACAAAACCTCATCTTTTAGTACACAGAAAATTTGGAGATCATATTGTGCTTGTGTGCACTAAAATTCATTTTAGTGTATTTTTGTAAATAAAAATATATATTTGATAAATATCATGCAACACAAAAACTTACAACTACCATATTTTTGTTCTATAGGGCCTATGCTTTCAGAAAATTTTCATGTTTTGGGAAGTAATTTTCTAGCAAAAAATGCACATTTTAATATTATATAAAATTGCTCTTGTAGCAAAAGGTTTAATTTGTGTCTTTTATATCTACCCAGAGTGCAGCTTTTATCTTAGAAACTATGTATGCTTGTAGGACTCCAAAACTTGCTTTAGGGATATTCTACTGGGTCAGGGACTGATGCAAATGATTTTTACAAATTCCATAATACCATTAGCATATGCTGGATCTCTGTACACTAAATTAAATTCATTCGTCTTAAACATATTTATAACCGTGCTCTGACACAAAAGATTACAGTACATGACATGTATTTAAAATGTAAGTTTAATTTTTCAGAAAAAATGAAAAAGGGAACACCTTACATCCTCCCGCCATTTCCCGCTATACTTACTTCCATGGATGAAGAGGTGTCAATGCCCATGCAGTCAGTGTAGTGGTCCAGGATTTGAAATTCCCGCTCTTCTCCCCCTTCTTTCTGCAGGGCTTCTGGAACTGATCAGAGTGATTCTAATTGCCCAGCACCGGCAGAGAGCATTGCTTTTATTCGTCCTGTTAGTGATACAGAAAGAAGGAGAACAGCGGGGATCTCAAATTCCCAGATCGCTACAACGACTGCATGGGCACTGAGGTAAATAGTTAGGCTCGGGGAGTAGGGAGGGTGTACGGTGTTGGTTCACCTGTTCATTTTTCCTGTATGAAATACAAGTGAATTTTCATTCACTGTTAGCGTATAACATGTTGTTTCATGTGTCTGTAGTTCAATAACAGAATGTAATATGCAGTAATCAAAGACCCTCCAGTTCCTGTAATGATGCAAAAGCAAGAAATAATTCTTAGAGAACACAGTTCTTATATCTCTAGAACTTACCTTTATTCCTTGGTTTCCTGTCAATCCAGTCACCAATCAAAGCCCCGAATACCAACACAGAGCCAGCTACCACTAAGCCAAATACAGCTGTTAGCAGCAGGTTATGTCCATACAACTCAATGAGGAACACTGAGATGGCAAAATGCCACATGCGATCCCCCTAATGGAAGAATACAGCACAAATAAGTGTTACTAGGTAACCCCATACACCTCTTACCAGGATTCCGAGATCCTATTCATACCCCAACTGTGCTTAAAATCCCCATTGCAATCCCTATTACCTCTCATTTTTTTCTTCCCCATCTATTTTTCTCCTACTTATGACTATTTTTTCTTTTAACTGTTTTTTTTTCTACCTTTTCCCCCTATTCTTTCTCTCTCCTTCCAATTTTTTACTTGAAAAGTTCTGGTAGCAGAAACTTTATTTCCTTTGTTATCAGTATACCAGCGTCACGTAGTTCCAATATGTAGAACAAGATATTCGATTCTATAAAATTTTTCTTTAACCACTTCAGCCTCGGAAGAATTTACCCCCTTCCTGACCAGAGCGTTTTTTTGTGATTCGGCACCGTGTCGCTTTAACTGACAATTGCGTGGCCGTGCGACACTGTACCCAAACAAAATTGATGTCCTTTTTTTCCGACAAATAGAGCTTTCTTTTGGTGGTATTTGATCGCCTCTGCGGTTTTTATTTTTTGCGCTATAAACAAAAAAAGAGGGACAATTTTGAAAAACACACAATATTTTGTACTTTTTGCTATAATAAATATCCCCATTTTTTTTAAAAAAAGCTAATTTTTTCTCAGTTTAGGCCGATATGTATTCTTCTTCATATTTTTGGTAAAAAAAACCACAATAAGCGTATATTGGTTGGTTTGCGCAAAAGTTATAGCGTCTACAAAATAGGGGATAGATTTATAGCATTTTTATTATTTTTTTTTTTTTTACTAGTAATGGCGGCGATCTGCGTTTTTTATTGTGACTGCAACATTATGGTGGACACATCGGACAATTTTGACACATTTTTGGAACCATTGTCATTAATACAGGGATCAGTGCGATTAAAAATGCATTGATTACTGTAAAAATGGCACTGGCGGTGAAGGAGTTAACACTAGGGGGCAGTGAAGGGGTTAACTGTGTTGCCTGGGAGGTGATTCTAACTGAAGAGGGAGGGACTAACTAGAGGAAGTGACGGATCGTGGTTCCTAGCTAATAGGAACACACGATCTGTCACTCCTGTCAGAACAGAACAGGGACGTGTGTGTTTACACACACGTCCCTGTTCTGTCTCTCCTGGTCACGATCGCTCGTGGCCGGTGGTCATTGCGACCGTCAGCCACGAGCATCGGCACCTCCACTGTGCAGCGGTCGCCGTGCGTGTGCCTGCTATCTGGACCCCGCGAGCCAACGTACAGCTAAGTGGTTTTGCGCAGGAGAGCCAAACTGCTACAGTATAACTGCGGCGGCTGGTCCGGAAGCAGTTGAATTTTACTTTTTTAATTTTTAAAAGCTATATTCTTGATAATAATTAAGACTTTTTCTTACCTTAGGTTATCTTATATTAACCTGGTCTATTTTGGTTTTAACCTTATACAAGAAATTAAATAATCTTTTGATGATAACTTAAATTTATGCTAAAATCGTTTTAGTTAAACTACCTATCTTTAGCTAATGTTGGAGCTACAATTCAACTTTATTACCATATATGTCGTCTCTTCTTTTGCTGCCATCATATGTATTTACATATGTTAATTGTTAAAATTCAATAAACAAATTTGATAAGAAAATCCCCATTGCAATGCATTTGTCTAATATGCTGGGAAAAATGATTTAACAGTGTAAGGCCTCGTACACACGGTTTGATTGTTGGAATACCCGATGTCTGATTTTTGTCAAACGCGCACGTGCAGGATTTTGTCTAGCATACTAACTATCCGCAAGTTGTTTGACAAACACGAACGTAGTGACGTACTATGAAAGCATAAAGAGGAAGTTCATTTCTCAAGCAACACCCTTTGGGCCCCTTATGCTAATTTTGTGTTAGTAGAAGATAGTAGAAGTTTGGTGAGTGTTGATTCGCAATTTTCAGATCGTACAAAACAAATGTCTTTTAAAATATGTTTGGCATAATTACATCAGTATCACCAGCAAAACAACTGCATTATTATCCCATTAAAGAAGATTAGAATGTGCTCTGCATTTCGACATTTCATCAACTGCCACGTCACAAATGTTAATTCTAGATTAGGAAAGGTAGTGTACAAGACGTTCCAGCTCGTTCCTTGATTCCGATCATGCGTGTTTGTACTTTTGACTTTTGTGTGACGGTTTCTGTACTGACCATCCGAAAATCAGATGTTGAGTTCACATCCAACAAAAATTTTATAGCCTGCACATCCAGCTTTTGTCTGAAAGACAACTCGTCTGTCGAATGCACAATACTAACGATCCGAAAATCCACAGACAGCTCGACTTACGAATTTTCCCTTCTGATTTTCGTGTGTACAAAGGCCTTAGTTATTTGTTGTTTATACCAAAATGCTATAAATTCTACTTCTTATAAATTATTCACACTATAGTGTTTCAAATAAAAACGTACGGCCAACATTATGGCCAAATATTTAGCAATAAAAGTCTGCACACCGCTATACTCGAAACTATTTTTCAACCAGCAATAAGAGATTTTAAGGATTCCTAAATCCCTACAAAGTGTATAAATCTGTAATTTTTTAACTGTATTTTAACTGTCTTACTTTTATATCCAGTTTTGTCCCTGTATGTTTAAGATTTTTTTAATAGATTACTGATTAAAAACTATCTTTTTGTATTGATGTACTGTGCTCCAAGATTTCTCACTTTTTATACCCATTTTTTCAGTTGTCACACGGTTTTCTTTGTAGCAGATGTTTTGTGTATATACCATTTACAAATATTTAGAGCAAGTACACCACATCCAAAGAATGGTTTTGCAATGAAGTTATGTTCACCGTTTATGGAAAAACTGTAGTACAACAGGTTAAAAGAACGATAGTACATTTGTAAATTTCCACATGCACATAAGATCATGGGCGTCCGCACCATAGGGCAAGGGGGGTCAATTGTCCCCCCCCCCCAGAATCGTAGGAGTGTTGAAGTCCTTCAGAGTGAAGACACTTGACTTGCCCCCTGTGTTGCAATGGCCGCCGCGGCCGCCTCTGCGGCAGCCGTGGTCTTTTTTTTCAAAGCCTGCTGCTGGCCTGGGGGCTGGGGCTGCTCTCAGTCTTTTCCGACTACACATGCATCCGTCCCTCCCTCCTCACCCCCGGCCCGAGCATCAGATTGGCTCTGCCGCTCGGGCCTGTGCTTAACATGACCGTGACACTGACCCGGCTGTTCCGTGATTGGCTGCTGCCTCAGCCTGCCTCTGCCTGTGTAAATATGTTGAGTCTATGCCGATCCGGCCGGCGCGCCTCCGGCTCCTCCCACAGGTCACAGGTGCGTGGCGTGCAGTGGCCGAGATGACAGAGAATACACTGCCTGGCTGCCAGTGCCTGTCCTGGGACTATCGCTGAAGAACCACAGGTAACAGCAGTGCCTGTACAATGATACCACTGTGTACATCTTTTTGTATTGCAATACAACTGGAACTGTTGTGGCCATATTTTGATCTTGATGGAAACAGCTATACAGACTGTATTATACAGTCTGTAAAGCTGTTTTCATCAAGATCAAAATATGGCCAGAACACAATGGCGGCCCGTGCATTAAGGGACCGAGCATGGGTGTCCATAAAATTATGCCCCCCCCCCCCCCGAAAAAAGTTCTGCGGACGCCCATGCATAAGATTATAGTAATACATATACTTTCTGTGGCAAAATTATTGATTATGCAAATGGAGAGGTAACATGGCACCTAACATATCTGATGTTAAAGTATAGGTTGATTTAGTTAATAGTTACGAAGAATGCTTGGCAATCCAGTCTCACACCTATAAAAATTTTACTGGGACATGGAACGTTTGGCCAACACCTTAAGGTGTATCTAAAATTGTAATGACAGTCATGGAATTTTTGGTTGATGTTCTAGGATGTTCTACGCTTACATTGATATGTTTTGTTAAGATTGCAATGCTCACTTCACTTATTAGCAATCCATTTATGCCTATATATAAAAGATGTTGTTTGATACTGACAACTGAGTACTCTTATTTTTGCAACACCCATTATGCTTACTACATTATAAATCTTTTTAAAACTCAATAAAGATGATACTTAAAAAAAAAACAACACAAAAACAACAATAGTACAAAAGGGTGAAAGAACCTCCTGCCCAAGAGAAAAGGGGTTCTTTTACCCCCAAAACATTGGGGGATTTCACCTCTCTTTTTGAACCATGATTTGGCCTCTGCTCACTCTCCCACATTACTTTACTCTGGGAAGTAACCTCTTGTATGTATTTATGAACATCAGCTGCTATATGACTAAGGCAGGCCATAGAGGATTCAGTTTTCTTTTTTTTTGTTTAACATGCAGGTTGAACAAAAAAAAAAAACCTGGCTCAATTCCTCCCCGCTGTGTCATTGTATTATGACAGCAGGGAGACTTTCTTGCCATTCTATGCATTAAGATAAAAAGCCTTCTATTTGTAGCAGGCCCACTCAGCCCCACTAACACTTACCTGAGGTCCCTCTCTGTCCAGCGATGTCCACAAGTGTGTCAGCCACCTGAGATTTTCCCTCTTGAGACACAGCAGCAGTGTCATTGGCTCCCGCTGCTGCCAATCAAAGTCAGCTAGCCAATCAGGAGAGAGAGGGGACGTGGCGGGGCTCCATGTCTGAATGGACATAGGGAGCTGTCACTCAACTCGGGTGCCCCCCATAGCAAGCTGCTTGCTGTGGGGGGACTCAACAGGAGGGGGGGGGGGACCCAAGAAGAGAAGGATCTGGACTGCTCTGTGTAAATCCACTGCAACAGAGCAAGTAAGTATAACATGTTTGTTATTTTTATAGGAAAAAAAAAATGAGACTTTACAGTCACTTTAAGTGGTGCTCACTGTACCTAGGTACATGCACATATTTTTAATTTACACTCACCGGCCACTTTATTAGGTACACCTGTTCAATTGCTTGGTAACACAAATTGCTAATCAGCCAATCACATGGCAGCAACTCAATGCATTTAGGTATCTAGATGTGGTGAAGACGACTTCCTAAAGTTCAAACTGAGCATCAGAATGATTAAGAAAGGGGACTTAAGTGGCTTTGAATGTAGCATGGTTGTTGGTGCCAAACGGGCTGGTCTGAGTATTTTAAAAACCGCTAATCTACTGGGATTTTCACACACAACCATCTCTTGGGTTTACAGAGAATGGTCCGAAAATAAAAAAATATCCAGTGAGCAGCAGTTTTGTGGATGAAAATGCCATGTTGATGTCAGAGGAGAATGGGCAGAATGGTTCAAGATGATAGAAAGGCAACAGTAACTCAAATAACCACTCCTTACAACCAAGGTATGCAGGATACATCTCTGAACACACAACACATCGAACCTTGAAGCAGATGGGCTACAGCTGCAGGACACCACATCAAGTGCCACGCCTGTCAACTAAGAACAGGAATCTGAGGCTACAATTCACACAGGCTCACCAAAATTGGACAATAGAATATTGGAAAAATGTTGCCTGGTCTGAGTAGTAAATTCAGATGGTAGGGTCAGAATTTGGCGTAAACAACATGAAAGCATGGATCCATCCTGCCTTGTTTCAATGGTTCAGGCTGGTGGTGTAATGGGATGGGCGATATTTTCTTGGCACACTTTGGGCCCCTTAGTACCAATTGAGCATCGTTTAAACACCACGGCCTACCTGAGTATTGTTGCTGACCATGTCCATCCCTTTATGACTACAGTGTACCATCTTCTGATGACTTCTCCCAGCAGGATAATGCACCATGTCACAAAGCTCAAATCCTCTCACCACTGATTTCTAGAACATGACAATGAGATCACTGTAATCCAATGGCCTCTACAGTTCCCAGATCGCAATCCAATAGATCACCTTTGTGATGTGGTGGAATGGGAGATTTGCATCACGGATGTGCAGCCGACAAATCCACAGCAACTGTGTGAAGCTATCATGTCAATATGGACCAAAATCTTGGTCCATGTCTTGTTGAATCTATGCCATATAGAATTAAGGCAGTTCTGAAGGCAAAACGGGGTCCAATCCAGTACTAGGAAGGTGTACATAATAAAGTGACTGGTGAGTGTAGATTGAATATAGATTGGAACTAAAAGCTACAATGACATATTCCTTCTGTATTATGCTTGATATGACATACTTGAATATTTATTTATATTTATTATGTTATACAAACTTCAGCAAGTTGTCTTCACCACATCTAGATGCCTAAGAGCCAGTTCACACCGCATGCAGTCCAGTGCATTTTTTTCTGCATCAAAAACGCAGGGAAAGTAGTTTATATGGTTTTCAAATGGCATAGTTCACGCCAGTGCTTGCAGTTCCAGAAAAAAAAAGTAGAACATGCTGCATTTTTCCTGTACTGGAACGCTGTAAAACACATAAAAAATGCACTGGAACACACTGAAAACGCACTGGAACACATATGTCCTTATTTAAGGTTAAGAAGAAAAGAGGGGGAAAAATGCACTGGACTGCATCAAAAACGCACCAAAACACATCGAAAATGCACTGTAACGCATCAAAACATGGCACAAACGCACATACAGAAAAGCATCTGGAACGTATCCAGACTGCATTTCTATGGCGTGAACTGGCCCTTAATGCATTGAGTTGCTGCCATGTGATTGGCTGATTAACAATTTGTGTTACCAAGCAATTAAACAAGTGTACCTAATAAAGTGGCCAGTGAGTGTAGTGCTTCAATATATGTTGAATACAAACTTATTCCTTGAATGCGATATGCTTACTGTATAGATTTACAACGTTATGGCCAAGCCAGATACTTTATCTGAACAAAGTAATATGAGAAGACATTAAATATTCCTTAGAACTGATTTTAAGTGTAATGAGTTTAATAGTATCCATTATTTGTTTTTATTGTTAGAGCCCATTCACACAGGGACGACTTGTCAGGCGACCTAGTCGCCTGACAAGTCGCCTCCCGTTCTGTGCTATGGAACCGTTCTAAGGGGAGCGACGCAAGTCGCTCCGACTTAGAAAAAGGTTCCTGTACGACTTCGGGGGCGACTTGGAGCGACTTGCATAGACTTCTATACAGAAGTCGTTTTGCAAGTCGCCCGGGCAGTCGTTTGCAGGTCGCCTTGCTTGTTGTAGAGCAAAAAATGATGTACTGACTTGAAGCTGTATTATATCCGTCAGAGCAATACATATATAGATATATATATATACACATATAGATATATTGGAATATCATTTTTATGTATGTGCAAGCTACCTCTTATATATAAAAAAAAGATATCTGACTCTATTCATTAGCAATGCTTTTAATAAACACTTATGTTTTTGTATGATTTTATTATTGCACTGTAATACTGATTTACTGTTTCAAAAGCTGTAAATAATGAGCCTACCAGAAAAAAAAAAGATCTTACCCATATTGACAATGCACAGCTCACATAGACAAGAAACCTTGGTCCCATCAGATAGCTTACCGCTGGACCTGGCAAAAAAATCAAAAACAGATATAAAGATAACTGCTAGAAGCCCAGAGAGATGACATAACATTTTTAACAACCAAATATATCATATTTATAAGAGAGTAGGCAGAGAGTGGACTGGCAGCTGAGTAACAGATATACCCCTCAGACGAAGTGTCCTCACATAGGCTTTTATTGTAAAGGGAAGAGAGGGGGCGTGTCAGACCAGTTCTGTTACGGAGCTATGATTACTAAGAGCACTGAGTCTGGCAGAGTCAGTACTGCATTGCTTGCAGGCAAGGTACCATGGGATATGTAGTCCTTATTTATAGTGATCTTTTTTGCCAAGAGCTGGCAGAGAAATCCAGCATTAAAAATGCTCAGTCTCGTGCAGATTTATGACAGCTCAGGTCACAGCCACTGTACTAACAATCCGATGCAGTGTTGCCAACCTACAAGATTGAAATTTACTGACGCGACACCCCAGATTTACTGGCACAGCCACATTTTTACTGCCATTTCCAGAAGTTACAAAATTACAGTTTTAAGTGCAAGTTTCAGTATTTAGGCTACAAACAAGTACAATATGCAATCTGATTTAAGGTAAATATTAAGGCAAAAAACATATTTCTTATTTTATTTTTGATATAGTAAGTAAGTAGTTCAGGGACAGGACTGAGGAGAGCAAAAAATTAGAATGGACAGGCAAACACACATGAAATTGACTCTCACGGTGACACTGACAGCAGTGTGCAACAGCATAGATGAATGATCTATATCTATCTATATAGATATATATATATATATATATATATATATATATATATATATATATATATATATCTATATAGATGAGCCCGATGTTGAATATCGGGTGTTCACCGAATAGCAAACAATTTGGGGTGTCCGCGGCAAATTCGAAAGACGCGGAACACCCTTTAAAAGTCTATGGGAGAAATCAAAAGTGCTAATTTTAAAGGCTTGTATGCATGGTATTGTCATAAAAAGGGTTTGGGGACCTGGGTCCTGCCCCAGGGGACATGTATCAATGCAAAAAAAAAGTTTTAAAAAGTCTGTTTTTTTCGGGAGCAGTGATTTTAATAATGCTTAAAGTGAAACAATAAAAGTGTAATATTCCTTTAACCACTTCCCGCCCGCCCTATAGCGGATTGACGTCCGGGAAGTGGTCCTGTTATCCTGACTGGACGTCATATGACGTCCAGCAGGATAACATGCCGCAGCGCGCCCCCGGGGGCGCGCATCGCGGCGATCGGTGGAGCGGTGTGTCAGTCTGACACACCGCTACACTGATCTTGGTAAAAAGCCTCTGGCGGAGGCTCTTTACCACGTGATCAGCCGTGTCCAGTCACGGCTGATCACGCTGTCAATAGGAAGAGCCGTTGATCGGCTCTTCCTCACTCGCGTCTGACAGACGCAAGTAGAGGAGAGCCGATCGGCGGCTCTCCTGGCAGGGGGGGTCTGCGCTGATTGTTTATCAGCGCAGCCCCCCTCAGATCACCCCACTGGACTACCAGGGATGCCACTAGGACCACCAGGGAAGGGGCAACGTGGATGGCCAGGTATGTACCCCATGGCCATCCACATATGCCCAATCTGTGCCAATCAGTGCCCACTGATTGGCACTATTATGTCAATGATATGCCCAGATCTGCCCAGCAATGCTTTATCAGTGCCACCTGTCATTGCCCATCTGTGCCACCTGTCATTGCCCATCGGTGCCACCTGTCTGTGCCCATCAGTGCCCACCTATCAGTGCCCATCAGTGCCACACATCAGTGCCACACATAAGTACCCATCAGTGCCACCCATATATACCAATCAATACCACCTACGAGTGCCCATCAGTGCCGCCTATGTGTGCCCATCGGTGCCACCTATGAGTGCCCATCAGTGCCGCATACCAGTGCCACCTATCAGTGCCCATCATCAGTGCCCGTTAGTGCCACCTCATCAGTGCCACCTCATTGGTGCCACCTCATCGGTGCCCATCAGTGCCACCGTATCAGTGCCCATCAGTGCAGCCATATCAGTGCCCATTATTGAAGGAGAAAGCGTACTTATTTACAAAAAAATTTAACAGAAGCAAAGAAAAACTTGTTTTTTTTCGAAATTTTCGGTCTTTTTTTATTTGTTGCGCAAAAAATAAAAACCGCAGGGGTGATCAAATACCACCAAAAGAAAGCTCTATTTGTGGGAACAAAATGATAAAAAATTTGTTTGGGTACAGCGTAGCATGACCGCGCAATTGTCATTCAAATTGCAACAGCGCTGAAAGGTGAAAATTGGTCTGGGCGGGAAGGTGTCTAAGTGCCTGGTATTGAAGTGGTTAAATTTCGTACCTGGGGGGTGTCTTTAGTATGCCTGTAAAGTGGCGCATGTTTCCCGTGTTTAGAACAGTCCGAGAGCAAAATGACTGTCATTTAAAAGTACTCGCAGCTATAATGAATTGTCGGTCCCGGCAATACACATAAAAGTTCATTGATAAAAATGGCATGGGATTCCCCCACAGGGGAACCCCGAACCAAAATGTAAATCTGTCATAATTTTGCTTTTCTGGAATTTAATACTGATCCTCTTACTTTAATACTTTGAGTCTTTGACCTGGAACAAGTATGCAGGTAAAAACTTCTCAGACTTTTCCGATTGTATACATTTTCTTTGTCAGTAGCTCAATATATTGAAGCCAGTGACATAACAATCAGTCAACTAAAAGGTATCTTTACAAGGAAATTACCATACTACTCACAAAAAAATATGATCTACAATTTTATGTAAAAAAACTTGTTATTGTGCCGCTACTCAAAACATGCATCCTGCACCAAACATGTACATAATAAACTGCACTTGTTTGTTTTTCATACATAAAGGGGTCATTTACTGTAGTGCTAATAGCGCTAATATGTGCAAATAAATACTCTCAAAATAGTGAAATTGCACTAATTAAAGCCCAAATTAAATTAATAGCGCTGGGGAAAAAATACTCCCAAAATCAAATTCACTGTAGCTCCCAGACAACAAATCGCGCCTAAACCATGACTCTTGCTAGAACCTGGAGAATTGCACGTGGAAATAATGTTTAGAGCGTGGTATAATTGCCTAAATAGTACTTAAAAATGTTTAACCGCTTGCCGACCAGTGCATGACGATATACGTCGGCACAATGGCACAGCTGCACAAATGGGCTTGCAGGTACGTCCCCTTTAAGACGCAGCATTGTAGGCGCGCACGCCCGCCCGTCGTGTGCTCCGTGACCGTGCCTGTGGATCTTGCGGACTCGATGTCCGCCAGTGTCCCGTGATCATGTCATGGAGCGGCAGAATGGGGAGATGCCTATGTAAACAAAATATTTCCCTGTTCTGCCTAATGACATGACAGATCTACTGCTCCCTGTAATCGGGAGCACTGATCGCTGTCATGTCCTAGGTAGCCCATCCTCCCACAGTTAGAATCACTCCCTAGGACACACTTAACCCCTTGATTGCCCCCTAGTGTTTAACCCCTTCCCTGCCAGTGTCATTTATACAGTAATCAGTGCATTTTTATAGCACCGATCGATGTATAAATGACAATGGTCCCAAAATAGTGTCAAAAGTGTCCGATGTGTCGGCCATAATGTCGCAGTCATGATAAAAATCGCTGCCATTACTAATAAAAAAAAATTAATAATAAAAATGCCATAAATCTATCCCCTATTTTGTAGACGCTATAACTTTTGCGCAAACCAATCAATATACGCTTATTGCGATTTTTTTTTTTTACCAAAAATATGTAGAGGAATACATATCGGCCTAACCTGAGGAAAAAATAGGTTTTTTTTATATATTTTTGGGGAATATTTATTATAGCAAAAAGTAAAAAATATTGTTTTTTTTCAAAATTGGCTCTATTTTTTTGTTTATAGCGCAAAAAATAAAAATCACAGAGGTTATCAAATACCATCAAAAGAAAGCTCTATTTGTGGGGAAAAAAAGGATGTAAATTTTGTTTGGGTGCAACGTGGCACGAACGCGCAATTGTCAGTTAAAACGACGCAGTGTAGTATCACAAAAAGTGCTCTGGTCAAAAAGGGGGTAAATTCTTCCGGGGCTGAAGTGGTTAAAGATAATGTGCTTTTAAACTGAGAAGAGATAAATTCCCAGTCTCTGTACAACTAGGTGCCAACTGAGCATGCTCAGACAGGCAAACTACTCATTTTAACTCCCATGCCTTTTTTACAGGGCTCTATAGTAAATACCAAAATTAGCACTGGGCTAAAATACGTTTTTGAGAGTGAAAATTCACACTATATAGTCCAGTGCAAGTTTTAGCCATTGATTATAATGGTACAATTGTAACATCCCCAAATAAATACTTTTAATGTTGAGATGAACTGTATCTTTCTCTCAAAGAAATTGTCCTTGCAACAATGTTGCTTCCTCTTCATCTATTTTGTTTTTAAGAATGCTAAAATGTGTAATGTTTTGGTAAAATATTTTTTTCTCTGTATCTCTCACTTGTTACTCTCCATCTCACAAAAATCTTTACCCAAACTCACACAGGTGTCTTTTCAAACCACAAACAATACCATTGCAGATGCAAATTTAAAACAAGTCACAATTTTGTGTGTTGTTTAGTATTTCTAAATGATTATAATTTGAGGCCAAAAAATGTGATATGTGTACCAACATCAGAAATAAAAATGTCTTTCCCAAAATTCGGAGGGTAACATCACTATTCTACACTCACACACCAAGAGCCACCAAATATCACAGAATAAATCAAGAAGAATAACTCCTGACTAACGTAATTCCACCACCTATATGTCCACAGAAATGCAGTATTTATGTATAGGAGGATTCCACATGTGGCAGCACAGTGGCTAACAGTTTAGCACTTCTGTCTAGCAGCACTAAGGTTCTTGGTTCGAATCCCAAACATGCCACTTCATGTAGAGAAGTTGTCTGTTCTCCCTATGTTGTTAAACATAGCTCCTGACAATATTGTTGCTTTACTTTTTTTGGCTGTTTTTTTTTTCTCTCTTCTCCTCAGAATACTCTGGGACTATGATTGCTTGCCTGACCCTTCAGTTCTGCATCTGCGATCTCCTGCCAGAGTGGACATTAATAGTCTGGTTAGAGGTATCTCAGGTATTATTGATGCCAGATTTACTATATAATGCTTTACTGTCAAATGTTTCTCATATGCAATATTTTTCCACACGGGGACCCAGTGCCTTGCCTCCGCTCCCTCGGTCACAGTATCAGCCTCGCAAAAGCTGCCATACCTTTATCTGTTACATAGGGCCTACAGATCGCCTGTCAAACTTCACAGTTGGGGACTTCGTAATACACCACTCTGTCCAAAGTGCATGAGGGACCACGGAGACCTTATGCCAATGTTTTGGAAATGTCCAAAACTTTTTTGGTTTTGGACAGAGATTCTAGAAATAATTTCTCAGGTGTTTACCTTTATCGTTCCAAAAACTCCTACAGTGTTTCTGTTGGGTGCCCCGGATGAGGAGACGCTGACTCCTTCTACTCAAATGGCGATCATTCGGTTGCTCTATGTGGGGCGAAAACTGATAGCTCAACTCTGGAGAGTTGAAAAAAATGTCTATGCTCTCATGGGGGATCCTGAATACTAGGAGCAATTATGTTACCAAGAGAGGAAGCCCCCTGAAGACTACCTGTGGCATGTCTGGTAATAAGCCCCTCAGAACTTGGTCGTTACCAAGTAAATGCCAATGTTTCGGAATTAATCTTTTGATTGTGTGTGATTGTACTGAGTATGTGGTAATAAAGGGTAAAGATACTTTCTTATCCATCAACTGATGTGGTTTATCCACCAAAAGTGATGGCCTGTCCATCTGTCTCACCTTATCCAAGGTCTGGGACAGTGTTCGTGGGTCATATCCCTTTTCCACAAATCTGTTTGACAAAACAGCTGCCTGCTTGTCAAAAACAGCTACCTCAGTAAACCTCATAAATTGGCCAAAAGGGACAGCTCTAAGCCAAGGATCATGATGGCAACTGTCTGAGGATATGTAACAATTTTGATCCGTCGGCTTAAAAAGAGTCGACGTAATGAAGTTCCCCTCTTTAACTGAAATAGTTAATTCCAGAAAATTGATCTCCTCTAGGCTAGCCTCAAAATTAAACCTGATGCCCCTATCATTATCATTGAGGAGTGTCATAAATTGTGACAAATCAGACTCGGTGCCATCCCACAGGAGGAGGACGTCATCAATATATCTAGCCCATAAGACAACCTCCGGTCTGTCCTGAGCTTTGATGATGTCCTCCTCCCACTTGACCATAAATAAATTGGCCAAGCTATGGGTGTACTTAGCCTCCATAGCCACACCCCTGTCCTGTTTAAAAAACTTGTTCAAACACAAAGTCGTTGTGCGTGGCAGCAAAGTTCAATAGCTCCATAATAAAATCGATCTGTGTTGGAACAAGATTCAAATCCCTCTCAAGATACAATTTAACGGCCTCCAGACCTAATTGGTGAGGAATAATGGTGTAGAGCGAAGTCACGTCCGCCGTTACTAACCATAATCCATCCTTGGGAGTAATCACTGACAGTAAATTAATAACTTGTTTGGAGTCCCTGATGTAAGACGGAATTTTCTTCACCAAAGGCTGCAAATAAAAATCAATGTACTTGCCCACCCGGGACGTAATTGAGTCAATACCACTCACTATAGGACGCCCCGGGGGGCAAGATTGACTTTTATGACTCTTAGGAAGGTAATAGATGACTGGGGTACGGGGGGCACTAGGTACAAGGAATAGTTTCTCTTTTTTGGTGAGGATCCCTATGTGAAAACCTCTCTCAACAATGACCTCTAATTCCCTATTATATTTAGATACGGGATCTCTGTTGTGAGGGGTATAGGTCTCACTATCCCCTAGGATCCGATACATGGCAACATCAGAAGGGGGTTTAAGAACCATTCAGTTTCCAGACATTATGATGAGGTACACCAGAGGGACCCCTCCAATACACTCTATATGGGGATAGACAAATATACACCCCATTGGAGGGGCAGTTCATTGGTTAGGGAAATTTCTAAATTAGAAATGTCCTGGGTGTATCGTCTAAAAACCTTTGTGCCCTTGGCTTGAACGTAGACGTTGACGTCAACGCATTCATCAATAACTCTTAAAATGCTGACTTGAACCATCACCCACGTACATTTATCAATTTTATTATTTGAGCCATATGAGTTTGGCTGTTTTTATTGATTTTTATTGATAGTTATGCTTATTGTGAATAAGTTAATTGTGTATGTGTTTGGCAGTCGGTCTTCGTTTCGAGCCCTCATGTGTAACAACCTATTTGGGGTGGTCCCATTAAACAACTAGAGACCATTTTGGTTGATGGAGTTTGAACGATGTGTCTACTTTATAAATTCATTATCCATTTGTCAGTTATTCATTTATATATTTTTTTGGTAATTTTAGCTGAACCTTTGTGCCAACTATTAACTTTTGGTGTATGGTATAAGTTGTGTTACTTGGTTATATTTATTACATGCTTATATCCCTTTTTTCATATTTTTTTCTTTTTCATTTTAGTTTTTATACACATATACATTTTTTGTTTTTCGTTTTAGGGTCTTTGAGCGATCCAGTTTATGGTGGTGTAGATTATGGCCACCAGTTCATAGAACCTGGGGCGCTCTTAATCAGTCTTAGTTTTTTCAGTTAGATTGATTCAATATCTAAGTTGACCACTAGAGGTCGTCTGAGACAAATTTTGAAGTGACACCTTAGACACACTGGAGCAAGTTCCGGGGGGTGGGGGGACGATTTGCCAATGCGCTCGTCCCCCTTTCTTAATATTTTTAATATTTTTAATATTCTTTAGTATATTCTACATTTACTCTGCACACCCGGTTTGGTTTAACTATTTGCTTCATGCATGTGTTCCGGTCTATGCTTTTACCGGCACCTGAACGTTTGGATTCCATTCATATAGGAAGTACTGTCATTGCGCTATTGCGCATGTGTATATCCATGTGTCGGCTTGGAACGAGGCTTGACACGCTCCCTGTCTGTATTTTAGAGGTGGCGCAGCACGCCCCCCATGCCCCTGGACGACATAAGTTATTATGAAACGAGTAGGGCAGAGCGACGCGCTGACGTCACCTTGTACTCCACTCGTTATCCACCAGGAACGGGCTGTCTGTTTTGTGCCAATCACTGACCATTGGATATCGTTAGTTTATTGATCACTGGTTATTTGTTACTGCATACGTTAATCATTATTTTCACTATTGTCCATGATTACCTGCAGGATATATTAATTTTTTTCTATTTTTTTCTGTTTGTTATCTATTGGCTTTGGTTTTTATACACATGCCTTACTTATCACGTAGTTCTTGTATACATGTGTGTTATGTTCACTAATATTTTTAGAGTAGCGCGATTTTATCCTTTTTCCAGTTTGTGTGTGTATTGATGTTGTACATATTTATTGCTGCTCCCTTAGTGCTGGTTGGGTGTTAACCATCTCACCACCACTTTTTTCTGTATTTTGTTTTTGGTTCTTATAGCACGGTTTTTACACCATTTTTCTATACTTATGATGTACATGTTGTGGCTTTTTTTCTGGGTTTGGGGCGTGCATGCACGTCCCCCCTGCTGACCTGTGCTGTGACTGGACAAAGCACGAGTTTGGCAACTGATTTCAGCCAATGATCTTGGCTGAAGTCAGATGATCCGCTGTGGCCAATCACACACAGAGTTCTGTGTTTACAAAAACACAGAACTCTGTGTGTGATTTACAAAAACACAGAACTCTCTGTATTGTGAACAGCAATCTGTCAGTTCAGACAGATAGTAAAGTAAAACCAGCACATATTACACACATTGATCACTGTATTAGTGTCACTATTGATGTCAGTGTCAATTTGTCAGTTAGGTTACCTCCCAGCCAGCGTCAGCTATTGCTAGATTGCCCGTCACACTATCACAGTTCCACTATAAGTTGCTGATCACTGCCCTTACCAGCACAGTGTCATAGCTGCGTAAATTCCAGCATATACAGTGCATCCTGAAAGTATTCACAGAGCTTCACTTTTTGCACATTTTGTAATGTTACACCCTTATTCCAAAATGGACTAAAATCATTATTTTCCTCAAAATTCTACAAACAATAATCCCATTATGACAACATGAAAGAAATTGGTTTGGAATATTTGCAAATGTATCAAAAATAAAAAAGGAAAAAAAAAATCACATGTACATAAGTATTCACAGCCTTTGCTCAATAGTTTGCTGAAGCACCTTTGGCACCAATTACAGCCTCAAGTCTTTTTGAGTATGATGCTACAAGCTTGGCACACCTATTTTTGGGCAGTTTCTCCTATTCTTCTTTGCAGGACCTCTGAAGCTCCATCAGGTTGGATGGGGAGCCTCAGTGCACAGCCATTTTCAGATCTCTCCAGAGATGTTCAATTGAGTTTACATATGGGCTCTGGCTGGGCAACTCAAGGACATTCACAAAGTTCACAGAGCCACTCCTTTATTATCTTGACTGTGTGCTTAAGGTCGTTGTCCTGTTGGAAGATAAACTTTCTCCCCAGTCTGAGGTCCAGAGGGCTCTGGAGCAGATTTTCATTAAGGATGTTTCTGTACATTGCTGCATTCATCTTTCCCTCAATCCTGACTAGTCTCACTGTTCCTGCCACTGAAAAACATGCCCACAGCATGATGCTGCCACCACCATGTTTCACTCTAGGAATGGTATTGGCCAGGTGATGAGTGGTGCCTGGTTTCCTCCAGACAGGATGCTTGCCATTCAGGCCAAAGAGTTCAATCTTTGTTTCATCAGACCAGAGAATTTTGTTTCTCATGGTCTGAGTGTCCTTCAGGTGCTTTTTAGCAAACTCTAGGTGGACTGTCATGTGCCTTTTACTGAGGAGTGGCTTCCGTCTTTCTTACTATACAGGCCTAATTGGCGGAATGCTGCATAGATGGTTGTTCTTCTGGAAGGTTCCCCTCCCTCCACAGAGAAATTGTCAGGGCTGGGCTCAGCCCTTCCTTCTCTGAGCTAGCCACTCAGTTGTCGACTAATTGCCAGCTCCTATCACTCCACAGTTACTCAGCTGTTGATGATATCCTGCTCATCAGTCCGTTCTACTTAAGCCATCCAGTCCAGAGGAGCTCTGCCTTTGCCTTGGTCAACATCATAGAAACTGCGATCCTGTTCAAGACTTGCTTTGCTGACATCCCTTCTGGTTCCAAATCCTTGAATCTCCCACTGTGGCAGGCACCCGCCTCGAGTATTTCCTCTATAAGAGGTATGTCTGGTTCCCCTCTGCTTCCCCAGCGATTTGGGGGCAATTCAGTCCAATGCAGAGGGTTTCTCAACCAGGTTGAGATATACTTTTAGATGCTGCCCCAGGAGTTTCCCACGGACAGAAGAAAAGTAGGTTTAGTGATATTTTTGCTTTCTGAGAGAGCCTTGGCCTGGGCAAACCCTCTATATGAGACGCAAATACCTGTTGTCTTGAGCTACCCTGAGTTTGTGGCTTCGTTTAAAAGGGTATTTGACGTTCCCACACACTCCGCTTCTGCTGCCAAGTGCCTCTTGTCCATCGAATGGAGTACGAGAACTGTTGCCGACGACGCCATTGAATTCCGTTCTCTGGCAGCAGAGGTTGCGAGGAACAATGAGGCCCTTGTGGCTGTTTTTTTTCATGGTCTCTCGGATACCATCAAGGATGAGATAGCAGCCCGAGATATACCCACTGAGCTGGAGAAGTTGATCGCATTTGGCATCCTCATTGACTCTAGACTCAGAGAAAGACTCTTACTGAATTATTTGACTGCCTCAAGGGAGCAACGGTTTTCACGAAGCTTGATTTGAGAGGGGCATACAATCTCGTGAGGATTAAGGAGGGTGAGGAGTGGAAAACTGTGTTTAATTCCAAAACAGGCCATTATGAGTACCTCGTAATGCCTTTTGGCCTTTGTAACTGCCCGGCAGTTTTCCAGGAATTTATTAACGAGATTTGTTGCAGTTATGTGTGGTGGTTTATCTTGATGATATCCTCATATTTTCCAAGTCCCTGGAGAGCCACCACACAGATGTCTGTCGTGTGCTTCAGAAACTAAGAGAGTACAATCTCTATTGTAAACTGGAGAAGTGCGAGTTCCATCGTGAACAGGTTAAATTCCTGGGTTATGTAATTTCCACTGCTGGTTTTTCGATGGACCCAGAGAAACTTTCGGCAGTTGACCCGTGGGTTTATTTCTTCTGCAGCGTTTCCTGGGCTTTGCCAACTATTATCGGAAGTTTATTCGTAACTTCTCATCTCTGGTCAAGCCCCTTACTGATATGACCAGAAAGGACGGTAACCGACAGAGTTGATCTCTGGAGTCCATTAAGGCCTTTGAGAGTCTCAAGGCTGCGTTTGTTTCTGCTCCTGTGTTGGCACACCCTGATCCTACGTCACCATTTATTCTTGAGGTTGATGCTTCTGAGACTGGTGTTGGCGCCCTTCTGTCTCAACGTCCTACCTCTGAGAGCGCTATGCATCCTTGTGGCTACTTTTCCAAGAAATTGTCACCTGCGGAGTGCAATTACGAGATTGGTGACAGAGAGCTGTTGGTGATCATTTTAGCCCTGAAAGAATGGAGACATCTCCTCAAAGGTACCACTGTGCCGGTTCTCATTCTTACTGACCATAAGAATCTCACATTCTTGTCTGAGGCTAAACGCCTCTCTCCCAGAAGGGCGCGAGGGGCTCTTTTCTTGTCAAGTTTCATTTACATTGTCTCATTCTTACCTGGTACTAAGAATGTAAGGGCTGATGCCTTGTCACAACAGTTTTCCTCCACTTCCAAGTTGGAGTCGGTTCCGGTTCTTGTGATTCCTCCTGATCGTATTCTGGCTACGGTTCGCACCAGTCTCACTTCTCCTTTGGATGACAAAATTCTTGCTGCTCGGGTCCATGCTCCTCCTGAAAAACCTTGTGACCGCTGCTTTGTTCCAGAGAGTTTCCGTACTGCCGTGCTCTAGACTTACCATTCTCCCAATTCTGCTGGCCACCCTGGGAAGAATCAACTCTTTTGGGCCATTTCCCAACAATTCTGGTGGCCTAGTTTACGTGCTGATGTAACTGCCTTCATAGCTGCCTGTTCTGTGCTCAGAGTAAGACTCCATGACACCTTCCAGTGGGCCTCCTACAACCCATACCCAATGCAGAGAGGCCCTGGACCCACCTGTCTATGGTTTTTATTGTGGAGTTACCCAACTCCCAGGGCAACACAGTTATCCTTATGGTGGTTGACTGGTTCTCAAAGATGTGTCATTGTATTCCACTTAAGAAGTTGCCCACTTCTAAAGAACTGGCTTCCATTTTTGGTCTTTCGCTTACATAGGCTACCCAAGATGATTGTCTCGGACATGGGTAGTCAGTGCGTGTCCCGGTTCTGTCGAGCCTTTTGTGCATAGTTGGGAATTCAGCTTGCTTTCTCCTCTGCGTATCACTCGCAGTCTAATGGGGCTGCAAAACAAGCCAATCAGTCCTTGGAGCAATTCCAACGTTGCTATATTTGTGACCATCATAACAACTGGTCAGACCTATTATCGTGGGCAGAGTTTGCTCACAACAGTGCCTTGAATTCTGCTTAAATTTCCAACCTTCCATGTTGCCTGACTCGTTTGTTCCGCATAATATTCCTGCATTAGAGGAGCATCTCCGTGGTCTTCTTTCCACTTGGGCACAAGTCCAGGAGGCTTTGCGACATGCTAATGATAGGTATAGACTCCATGCTGACTGCAGATGCCTGCCTGCACCTATCTAAAAGGTTGGGGACAGGGTCTGGCTGTCATCTCGCACCCTCTGACTTTGTGTTCCCTCACTGAAGTTCGCACCTTGGTTTATTGGGCCTTTCCGTATTTTTCGCAGTATTAACCCAGTGGCTTACGCATTAGACCTTCCTTATATATGCGTATTTCAAATGTATTTCATGTCCCCTTATTAAAACCTTTGGTCTGCAACCGCTTTACCACCTCGGTGCCATGTCCTCACCCTGTACAGGTTGAGAACCATGAGAAATATGAAGTACAGTCCATTGTTAACTCCGGTAGGTTCCGTGGGCGCATACACTACCTGGTGCATATGAAAGGGTAAGGTCCGGAGGAATGCTCTTGGGTCTCATCCTCAGATGTACATGCCCCTGTCCTCCTCCGTGATTTCCATAGACGTTTTCCCTTCAAGCCTGGGGGTCCTCCGAGGGGGCGGGGTTGTTGAGGAGGGGGTACTGTCAGGGCTGGGCTCACCCCTCCTTCTCAGAGCTTGCCGCTCAGCTGTCGGCTAATTGCCAGCTCCAATCTCTCCACAGTTACTCAGCTGTTGATCATATCCTGCTCGTCAGTCCTGCCTACTTAAGCCATCCAGTCCAGAGGAGCTCTGCCTTCGCCTTGGTCAACATCACAGACTATCTCCTGCGATCTTGTTCAAGCCATGCTTTGCTGACATCCCTGCTGGTTCCAGATACTGCTTGCTGTTCCACTACATTGATCCCTGACTTCTAGCTTGGCTGACTATCCGTTCCAGTTACTGAACTTTGGCTATGTTTTGACTACATTTGTTATTTTTACTTTTATTATTAAACAAGTGTGATTTAACTGTACTTCTGTCTTGGCCTGATTTCATGGTTTCTGACAGAAACGCTGGAGCTCTGTCAGCGTGACCATCTGGTTCTTGGCCACCTCGCTGACTAAGGCCCTTCTCCCCAGATCACTCAGTTTGGCCGTGCGGCCCGCTCCAGGAAGAGTCCTGGTGGTTCAAAACTTCTTACATTTACAGATGAAGGCCACTGTGCTCATTGGGACCTTCATTGCTGCAGAAATTTTTCTGTACCCTTTCCCAGATCTGTGAATTCATGGCTTGGTTTGTGCTCTGACATACACGATTAACTGTAGGACCCTATATAGACATGTGTGTGCCTTTCTAAATCATGTCCAATCAACTGAATTTACCACAGGTGGACTCCAATCAAGTTGTAGAAACATCTCAAGGATGTTCAGTGGAAACGGGATACACCTAAGCTTAATTTTTTAGTGTCATGGCAAAGGCTGTGAATACTTATGTACCGTACATGTGATTTTTTTATTTTTAATAAATTGCAAAGATTTTAAACAAACTTTTTATGTTGTCATTATGGGGTGTTGTTTGTAGAATTTTGAGGAAAATAATGAATTTAATCCATTTTGGAAAAAGGCAGGAACGTAAGAAAATGAGGAAAAAGTGAAGCACTGTGAATACTTTTCAGATGCAATGTATACCATAGTTTGTAGACGCTATAACTTTTGCACAAATCAAATTAATATACACTTCTTGGATTTTTTTTTTACCAAGGACATTTAGCAGAATACATTTTGGCCTAAATTTATTAAGAAATTCGATTTTTTTTATTGGATAGGTTTTACAACAGAAAGTAGAAAATATTGGGGTTTTCTTTTTTTTCAAAATGTTTTTTTCCGTTTATATTGCAAAAATTAAAACACCCAGTGGTGATCAAATAGCACCAAAAGAAAGCTCTATCTGTGTGAAAACAAAAAATGATAAAAATGTAATTTGCATACAGTGTCGCATAACCAAGCAATTGCCAGTTGACCACTTCAACGCTGGGAACTTTTATCCCCTTTCTGCCCAGGCCTGTTTTCCGCACTGTTGCACTTTAAATGACAATTGCACGGCCATGCAACACTGTACCTATATGAAATGTTATCATTTTTTTCACACAAATAGAGCTTTCTTTTGGTGGTATTTAATCACCACTGGGTTTTTTTTTCCTTTGCTAAACAAACTAAAAAAGACCGAAAGTTTTTTTAGTCTTGGTTATAAAATGTAGTAAATAAGTAATTTCTCTCCCTCACTGATGTGCGCTGATGAGGCTACACTGATGGGCACTGATAGGCTGTACTGATGAGAAGGCACTGGATAGGCACTGATGGGACTGCACTGATAATGATAATGTACATGTCCCCTGTCACACTTGCTGGTTACCGGCTGTCCTCTTCTCACGCTGTGACATCATAAGGGGAAAGGAATGCCGATAACCAGCAAGTGTGTTTACATGTGATCAACTGTGACTGGACACAGCTGATCACTTGGTAAAAGGCCGCTGTAATTGGCCCTTTACCATGATCACAGAGCGTGCCAGATGCTTGCCCCATGGGGCGCGCTGGGGGGAGTTTTTCTGGGAGGAGCTGAACTAGAGCTGAGCTGTAGCCGTCTTTCAGCTATAGCGCGGGTCTGAAGTGGTTAAAGTAGCACAGTGCTGAATAGCAAAAAATGCTCCGGTCATGAAGTGGATATAACATTCCAGAACTCAAGTAGTTAATATTTTTTGGTTAAAGAGCAGCCCTAGGTGTCAAACACACTAAAGTAAGCCACATTCCTTATTCTTATTTTTATTTATATCTCAGCTGCTAATGTTCCATGATCTGTAGATATAGTAAATATTACCATGATCTGTAGATATAGTAATTATTAACGTGATCTGTAGATACAGTAATGATTAGCG
Source organism: Aquarana catesbeiana (assembly GCF_042186555.1). Lineage (NCBI taxonomy): Eukaryota > Metazoa > Chordata > Amphibia > Anura > Ranidae > Aquarana > Aquarana catesbeiana. The sequence goes on from NC_133328.1 coordinate 114,711,239, forward strand.
GGATGGGGGGATCCCTGAAATCTTAAAGTTATTTCAAGGGTTCCTCTGTGTAAAAAGGTTGAGCAAGGCTGCTTTTAAGGCAATTCTTGCATGTAAATATTTATTAAATTGTTTTTTATTCCCTAGTTCCTGGAAATACAGTAACAGGATCCCTGTTTTATAGAAAATGTCTTAGAATGTCTGGGAAAATGCCCAGAGAACACACAAAATCCTGGTCAACTCTTAGGCATGTCCGCCCATGTTAAAGCTGGACTCCAGGAACATTTCAAAGACACAATGATACATCTCTGTGTTTATTGAAGTGATACTAAACATTGTGCCATCTATTTCTGTATATGAGTGATGGCACTGTAATTATTTTGATTTGAAAAAAAACATCTAAGTACTTTTTCCTAATAGATACACAGCTGTCACATGACCCAGATCTTTCCCAGCCTGTCTGCAGGGAAATATAAGCAGGAGGAGCTTCTAGCCCTCTGCTGCTGGTCACATGTTCAAAATATCTTTTTTTTTTAAAGCAGTAAAAATAAATTATTAATATCAATAAACGGTTTTAAATTGTCACAAAATATATATATTTGAAAATAAATCTTTATTATTATTTGACAAAAACATGGTGTGGGCAGATTTTTCCCAGTCACAGGCTCTTTCATGCCCCTCCAGCCTGTGTCTTAGAAAAAGAGGGAGGTGAAGCCACCAATAATCCACAGGTAATCACACACAAGTCTGGGGGATAAAACATATTGAGAGTGACTTCAGGAACCTAATATGTACAGTCTGGAGGCAGTGGCGGCTGGTGGTATATTTTGGGGGGGTGGCAAACAATCCATGCCGACGTGGATCGACTGCTTCCCCTGCGTCTCTTCCTCCTCGGCAGCCAATAGGATCGCTTTTCCTCATGGCCAATCAGGTCTCAGGAACCACTTCCTGATTGACTGGGAGAAGAATCAGGTAGACAATAGCAAATATTAATTCGCTATGGTCACACAACTGGGTGGGCTTGTAGCGCAGTGCTCTGCGTGCCGAGCCTACCCTTTTTTTAAGCCAATTAGAGCCTCAGGCTCTAATTGTGTGCTTCTAAAAAAATAAATAAACCATCATTGGAATACATGCGTCCAGCACCCTACATGTAGATTAGGGGCTGGGTGCATGGATAAGGGGGGCGGCGCCCCTGCACCCCATATGGATGGGCTGCCACTGTCTGGAGGAAAGAAGGGAAAGGGGAGATATAATTGCAACCTTTAAATGCATCAAGGGGGTGAATAAGTTTTAGGAGGGCAGTTTTTTCAATATGAAACCAAAATCAAGAACACGGGGACATGACCTCAAACTGGAGGAAAGGTCAAATCTAATTTTAGAAAGTATTATTTTACTGAAAGGGTACTTGATGCTTGGAATAAACTTCCATCAGAGGTAGTGAGACATTCAACAGTAAATGGCTTCAAACATGCTTGGGACAAACATACAGTGCCTTGAAAAAGTAATCATACCTCTTTTTCACATTTTGTCATGTTACAACCAAAAACGTAAATGTATTTTATTGGGATTTTATGTGATAGACCAACACAAAGTGGTACATAATTGTGAAGTGGTAAGAAAGTAATAAATGGTTTTCAAATAATTTTTTTACAAATAAGTATCTGAAAAGTGTGACGTGCATTTGTATTCAGCCCCCTTTACTCTGATACTCCTAACTAAAATCTAGTGGAACCAATTGCCTAGAAGTCACCTAATTAGTAAATAGAGTGCACCTGTTTGTAATTTAATCTTAGTATAAATACAGCTGTTCTGTGAAGTCCTCAGAGGTATGTTAAAGAACCTAAGTGAACAAACAGCATCAAGAAGGCCAAGAAACACAGACAGGTCGGGGATAAAGTTGTGGAGAAGTTTAAAGCAGGGTTAGGTTATTAAAAAATATTCCAAGCTTTGAACATCTCATGGAGCACTGTTAAAGTCATCATCTGAAAAAGAAAAGAGTATGACACAACTGCAAACCTACCAAGACATGGCTGTCCACCTAAACTGACAGGCTGGGCAAGGAGAGCCTTTATGGAAGAGTGGCAAGAAGAAAGCCATTGTTGAAAAAAAGCCATAAGAAGACAATTTTACAGTTTGTGGGAAGCCATGTGGGGGACACAGCAAACATGTGGAAGAAGGTACTCTGGTCAGATGAGACCAAAATTGAAGTTTTTGGCCTAAAAGCAAAATGCTATGTGTGGCAGAAAACTAACACGGCACATCAGCCCGAACACACCATCCCCACCGTGAAACATGGTGGTGGCAGCATCATGTTGTGGGGTTGCTTTTCTTCAGCGGGGACAGGGAAGCTGGTCAGAGTAGATGGGAAGATGGATGGCGCTAAATACAGGGCAATCTTAGAAGAAAACCTGTTAGAGTCTGCAAAAGACTTGAGACTGGGGCGGAGGTTCACCTTTCAGCAGGACAACGACCCTAAACATACAGCCAGAGCTACAATGGAATGGTTTAGATCAAAGCATTTTCATGTGTTAGGATGGCCCAGTCAAAGTCCAGACTTAAATCCAATTGAGAATCGGTGGCAAGACTTGAAAATTGCTGTTCAAACACTCTCCATCACTTTTCTGTTTTCTATGTAATATCCCGCCCCCATTGTGTTTAGCTGGTTAGTGGGCATGGAGGAGGAGGGAGGGAGTGGGCTGTAATTTGCCACTGTGTATACTCCCACATGTGTTACTCTATAGTCACATGGGCTGCTTAGATGTGATAGGATGGAAATGCTCAACATAAAAACTCACTGATAACTGAGTGTGTGCTGAAGTGGTCAACAATGCTCTGCAAGGAGACGGGGGATTTCATACATATGATGTGGTAAAACCCAAGACTGTTCCGGTACTAGGCAGAGATACTCAACATCATAAACATGACCACATTAGATTTAGAAGCTAGAGTGTGCATGTTGGGATATATGGTTGAAGGAAGTGAGTTAGTAAGTACTATAACGGTGGTTTTGAGGTGCCTATACCAAGCAAGAAAATTGATTGCACAAAAGTGGTAATCATCGAGACCCGTCTTCTGAAGAGTGGGTCAAGGTCATAAACACAACAGTGTGGAGGGAAAAAGTGGTATATACTAGAAGTGGCAACTTTAACAAGTTTGTAAAGATGTGGAAGCCCTGGTTGCAAAAGATGAGTTATCCCCCTTGAGAGATTGGGAAGGGAGCCTAAGGTGGTTTTAGTACGCGCCATGCAGTATGGTTGAATATGTGTAAATGGAGCTAGATAAGCCAAACCCACAAAAATGACGAATATCTGCATAATTCTCCACAGTTTGGGAGGGGGGAGGGGGGGGGGGGGATAGGATGTGGAGGAGGCATACAGGAAAAATTGAATGCAATATCCGGGGGAAACTATGAAAGATGTAAGGTTTAACTGTATGTTTTGTATTTGTGAAATTAATAAAGAATATTTAAATTAAAAAAAACAATGCTCTGCAAAATCCTTAACTGCATTGGGGACATAAACAGTAGGGAATAGCAGAATCATCCAGGTTTTTTGCAGAATACAGACAATGAATCTCATAGTGACTGAGTGAGTATGAACAGCATGTAATACAGCATATATTGATAGCTTTTTTATGATGTGCGTTTAGTGTCACCTTAATACAGTATTACATGCATTTTTAACCACTTCCCATCCAGCGTTCAATGTAAAGTAGTGAGTGTACAGCTTGTATAACAGTGTAAATTTGCTGTCCCCTCAAAATAACTCAACACATGGCCATTAATGTCTAAACCGCTGACAACAAAAGTGAGTACACCCCTAAGTGAAAATGTTCAAATTGGGCCTAAAATGTCAATATTTTGTGTGGCCACCATTATTTTCCAGCACTATCTTAACCCTCTTGGGCATAGAGTTCACAAGAGCTTTACAGGTTTCCACTGGAGTCCTCTTCCACTCCTCCATGATGACATCACGGAGCTGGTGGATGTTAGAGACCATGCGCTCCTCCACCTTCCGTTTGAGGATGCCCCACAGATGCTCAATAGGGTTTAGGTCTGGAGACATGCTTAGCTAGTCCATCACCTTTACCCTCGGTTTCTTTAGCAAGGCAGTGGTCGTCTTGGAGGCGTGTTTGGGGTCGTTATCATGTTGGAATATTGCCCTGCGGCCCAGTCTCCAAAAGGAGGGGATAATGCTCTGCTTAAGTATGTCACAGTACATGTTGACATTCATGGTTCCCTCAATGAACTTTAGCTCCCCAGTGCCGGCAAAACTCATGCAGCCCACCAACCATGCTTGACTGTAGGCAAGACACACTCGTCTTTGAACTCCTCACCTGGCTTCCACCGCACATGCTTGACACCATCTAAACCTAATAAATGTATCTTGGTCTCATCACAACACAGGATATGGGTCCAGTAATCCATGTCCTTAGTCTGCTTGTCTTCAGAAAACGGTTTGTGGGCTTTCTTGTGCATCATCTTTAGAGAAGGCTTTCTTTTGGGACGACAGCCATGCAGACTCATTTGATGCAGTGTGCGATGTATTGTCTGAGCACTGACAGGCTGACCCCCCACCCCTTCAACTTCTGCAGCAATGCTGGCAGCACTCATACGTCTATTTCCCAAAGACAACCTCTGGATAAGATGCTGAGTATGTGCACTGTGCTGGTAAACAGCCTAGGCCATCTTCATGTAAAGTAACAATTCTTTTTTCAGATCCCCAGAGAGTTCTTTGCCATATGGTGCCATGTTGAACTTCCAGTGACCAGTGTGAGAGCGATAACACCAAATTTAACGCACCTGCTCCCCATTTACACCTGAGACCTTGTAACACTCACAAGTCATATTGTATATCACCTAACCTGGCACTACCACCTAGCCTGCCACTACCACCTAACCTGGCACTATTGTATATCACCTAACCTGGCACTACCACCTAACCTGGCACTATTGTATATCACCCTAACCTGGCACTATATCACCCCAATCTGCCAGTATACTACCCTAACATCACTTGACATCGACGTATGGTGCGCTGCCTGTCCGGCTATGGGAAGGGTTGCCAGATATAGGATCCTCCCCAGGTGCCAATTTTGAAAAACATTTATCATTTTCCTTCCACTTCACAATTATGTGCCACTTTGTGTTGGTCTATCACATAAAATCCCAATAAAATACATTTACATTTTTGGTTGTAACATGACAAAATGTGAGAAATTTCAAGGAGTGTGAATACTTTTTCAAGGCACTATATATATGTGTGTGTGTGTATATATATATATATATATATATATATATATATATATATATATATATATAGTTGGCCCCCCTACTTTTGTCCCTGCCCCCCCATGTGCCCCCTAAATATGAAAGCTGGAGACGCCACTGGTTCAATGTTTTGTTTAATCTGAATTATATGTGATGGATCAGAACACAATAGTCTAAGTTGGTGAAGTAAAATTAGAAAAATATATACATAAAACTATTTTTCAGAAATAAATAAAAAAATGATAATTGGCATGTGCATATGTATTCACCCCCTTTGTTATGAAGCCCATAAAAAGCTCTGGTGCAGCCAATTACCTTCAGAAGTCACATAATTAGTGAAATGATGTCCACTTGTGTGCAATCTAAGTGTCACATGATCTGTCATTACATATACACACCTTTTTTGAAAGACCCCAGAGGCTGCAACACCTAAGCAAGAGGCAGCACTAACCAAACATTGCCATGAAGACCAAGGAACTCTCCAAACAAGTAACAATGTTGTTGAGAAGTACAAGTTAGGATTAGGTTATAAAAAAAAAATCCAAATCTTTGATGATCCCTAGGAGCACAATCAAATCTATCATAACCAAATGGAAAGAACATGGCACAACAGTAAACCTGCCAGGAGACAGCCGCATACCAAAACTCATGGACTGGGCAAGGAGAGAATTTATCAGAGAGGCAGCACAGAGACCTAAGGTAACCTTGGAAGAGCTGCAGAGTTCCACAGCAGAGACTGGAGTATCTATACACAGGACAATAATAAACTGTACGCTCCATAGAGTTGGGCTTTATGGCAGAGTGGCCAGAAGAAAGCCATTATTTTCAGCAAAAAACTAAATGGCACATTTTGAGTTTGCAAAAAGGCATGTGGTAGACTCCAAAAAACGTATGGAGGAAGGTGCTCTGGTCTGATGAGACTAAAATGTAACTTTTTGGCCAGCAAAGAAAACGGTATGTCTGGCGCAAACCCAATACATCACATCACCCAAAGAACACCATCCCCACAGTGAAACATGGTGGTGGCAGTATTATGGTGTGGACATGTTTTCCTGCAGTCGGGACTGGGAAACTGGTCAGAGTTGAGGGAAAGGTGGATGGTGCTAAATACAGAGATATTCTTGAGCAAAACCTGTACCACTCTGTGTGTGATTTGAGGCTAGGACGGAGGTTCACCTTCCAGCAGGACAATGACCTCAAACACACTGCTAAAGCAACACTTGAGTGGTTTAAGGGGAAACATGTAAATCTGTTGGAATGGCCTAGTCAAAGCCCAGGCCTCAATCCAATAGAAAATCTGTGGTTAGACTTAAAGACTGCTGTTCACAATCGCAAACCATCCAACTTGGAGGAATGGGCAAAAATCCCAGTGGTAAGATGTGGCAAGCTCATAGAGACTTATCCAAAGGGACTTGGAGCTGTGATAGCCAAAAGGTGTCTCTACAAAGTATTGACTTTAGGGGGGTGAATAGTTATGCACATTGACTTTTTCTGTTATTTTGTCCTATTTGTTGTTTGCTTCGCAATAAAAAAAAAACATCTTCAAAGTTGTGGGCATGTTGTGTAAATTAAATGATGCTAATCCTCAAACAATCCCTGTTAATTCCAGGTTGTGAGGCACCAAAACACGTAAAATGCCAAGGGGGAATACTTTTGCAAGGCACTGTAGATAGATTTCCTCAATTGGAAGTGGGTATACCAGGATCAGCCATGATTCTGCCATTGTTTTTCAGGGATGGCAATCAGCTTTCATGTAAGCCGCCCATTCACTTTTACAGGGCTTGATACAGGGCTCTCCTCCCACTGGCGCCTGCCGACATTACTGCTGTAAACCCTTGGGTCAGCTGCCCACAGAGGAAACGGAGGAACATCCTTTGCTCTATCTCCTCTGTGACAAATGAAGCCAGAAGCAACATGGATTTAGTCATTTTTGGTTTCAGTGCTGGGTTTCCCTGGCCAGTACAGTCAGGGAAGTAGCCGATCCATGTTTGATTAGCCGCCTTTAAGGGCAGAGGAGGGATCAGGGGGTTCACCCCTTGTGATAGAGTTAAAGTTAATTGAATTTTTTTTTAAATTAAAAAAAATATACATTTAGATAAAATAAAATGTAAAGACACGATGAGTTGAGTTAATGCCAAAGAGCTAAATGTTGGTCTCATCTGACCACAGCACTTTCTACCAATCCTTCTCTGAATCATTTTGATGTTCATTGGCATGACTGTACATGTGCCTTCTTGAGGAGGGGGACTCGTCCTGTTTGGAGGAAGACAAATGCTGGCTATGACCCTAAGAACACCATCACTACAGTCAAGCACGGAGGTGTTAACATTATGCTTGGGGGCTGTTTCTCTGCTGAAGGTACAGACTGACTTTGCCGCATTGAGGGGTCAATGGATGGAGCCATATATTGTAAAATCTTGGATGAGAACCCTTTTACCTCAGCCAGAATACTGAAAATGGGTCTTTCAGCATGACAATGACCCTAAACACACCTTCATGGCAACAAAGGAGTGGCTCAAGAAGAAGCACATTAAAGTCATGGAGTGGCCTAGCCAGTCTCCAGACATTAAACTTTTAGAAAGTTTTTGGAGGAAGCGAAAACTTCAAGCTGCCAAGCGACAGTCAAGGAATTAGAGAAGGAATTAGAGAAGATCTGTAAAAAAGAGTAGACCAAAATTCCTCCTGAGATGTGTGCAAACCTGGTCACAAACTACAAGAAACATCCTACCTCTGTGCTTACCAACAAGGGTTTCACCACCAAGTACTAAGCCATGTTTTTCTTGGGGATTAAATACTTATTTTACTCACTGAACTGCAACTCAATTTATAACATTTGTATTGTGTTTTTTTTCTGGATTTTTGGTTGATATTCTGTCCCTATGATTTAAAATACACCTGTGATAAAAATTATAGACCCTTCATTTCTTTGTAAGTGGGCAAACTTACAAAATCTGCTGGGGATCAAATAATTATTTTGCCCACTGTATGAGGCCAAAGCCCTACATATCTGGTTAGACTTTCATACCCTACTTCATTTACAAACTAACTTTGCATTCAAATTTCACATTTTTGACTTATGATACACTTTACGGGGCTATTCAACCCCTCTCTGCATAAATATATTACAATATTTAGACAATGGGGAAGCCTCCATATCATGGATCTATAAGATTTATGCAATCAAGAGGATTTTTTATTTCCAAATTATTTTAATATCTACGGGTCCTTCCAATCGTTCTCCCAAGACATATCTTGCAAATAGAACAATGCAAAATTGTAACATTTATCTGAGAATCCAGGAGGCCTAGGTTCACCAGCCATATTTTTTTACTTATACATGTAGGAAAAATTGCGATTGGTGTATTTTTTTTACTGACATAAGGATCACATATTGTAAATACAGATTTACAGACATGAAGGATTGGTGGCACCAGATGTACTCAAATATTATTTAGAAGCACGAATAGGTTGGTTAGAAAGTCAAGTCTTCACGCAACACATGATGGACGCTCCCCTCTGGGCCTACCTTGATATTATAGAAGCTTCTTGGGTCACCATCTACAGATTATTTTGGCTTCCTTCAAAACATCATCATAAACTTTTGGATCAACACTTGGATTACACTGCCGTTTATTTGTACTAACTTATAGAGGAACCTGATGCCTTTTAATACTGGGCTTCTAGGAACAAAGAATATGCTCACCAATTGTTTAGCATTCATCGGATCAGAAGATTTGAGAACTTCTGAAAGACCCGGAAGACCCACTTCTCTGAGTTCTTCTGCTATACCCAGAGCAGGCAGGTTAGGAGAAGCCCTGGCAGCACCTGTGGCATGGGAGCTAAACACCCCACACCTATGTGGATGTAACCAGCACATGTAGGTCCTGGACAGGGCAGGAGGCAGGGAAGAGTAGACCTGCACTCAGGAAGAGCTGGCTGTGGTCTCTCTGTCCTTTATGGACATGTGGGCTATAGGGATGAGCCGAACACCCCCCGGTTCGGTTCGCACCAGAACCCGCGAACGGACCGAAAGTTCGCACGAACGTTAGAACCCCATTGACGTCTATGGGACTCGAACGTTCGAAATCAAAAGTGCTCATTTTAAAGGCTAATTTGCATGGTATTGTCCTAAAAAGGGTTTGGGGACCCGGGTCCTACCCCAGGGGACATGTATCAATGCAAAAAAAACTTTTAAAAACGGCCGTTTTTTCGGGAGCAGTCATTTTAATGATGCTTAAAGTAAAAAAAAAAAAGTGAAATATTCCTTTAAATATCGTACCTGGGGGGTGTCTATAGTATGCCTGTAAAGTGACGCGTGTTTCCCATGTTTAGAACAGTCCCTGCACCAAATGTCATTTTTAAAGGAAAAAATCTCATTTAAAACTGCTTGCGGGTTTAATGTCATGTCGGGTCATGGCAATATGGATGAAAATCAGTGAGACAAACGGCATGGGTACCCCCCAGTCCATTACCAGTCCCTTTGGGTCTTGTATGGATATTAAGGGGAACCCCGCACCCAAATTAAAATAAGGAAAGGTGTGGGGCCACCAGGCCCTATATACTCTGAACAGCAGTATACAGGCGGTGCAAACAAGACAGGGACTGTAGGTTTGTTGTTAAGTAGAATCTGTTTGTAATTTTGAACATTTTTAACGTGTTTAGCTCCAGCCAAAAAATCTTTTCTAAGCTTTTTGGAAAACATAGGGAAGGGTTATCACCCCTGTGACATTTGTTTTGCTGTCTTTCCTCCTCTTCAGAAGATTTCACCTCACTTTTTTGTCCCAATGAAAAATGTTTTTTGAAAATTTGGGGTTTTTTGTGGAACAAGGATTGGAAAGCATCAGTGGAAAGGAGAACTTGTTTTCCCATATTAACTCTTACAGGAGAGAATTTCCCTTCCTAGGGGTAGATTTCATCTCACTTCCTGTTGTCTCCTTCCGTTTGCAAGTAGGAGTCGTTTGTAAGTTAGATGTTTGAAAGTAGGGTCCTGCCCTATATACTCAGCAGAAATTTGGGCCTTAGGTGTTGCTGTGGCCACAACACTGTAAGCCCTCACAGGGCCCTGCTGTGAAATATTAGATCAAGAATTGTAATTACATGCCCCTGTTGAACAGGAGCTGAAAAATTAGGCCTTAGGCACTGGTGCTGGTGCCACAACACTGCAACCCCTCACAGACACTCTAGTTGGAACGCAGGAACGAGCCCTGCTGCAAATTATTGCTTCAAAAATTGTAATTACACGCCCCTGTTAGACAGGGGCAGAAAAATTGGGCCTTAGGCACTGGTGCTGGTGCCACAACACTGCAACCCCTCACAGACACTCTAGTTGGAACGCAGGAACGAGCCCTGCTGCAAAGTATTGCATCAAAAATTGTAATTACACGCCCCTGTTAGACAGGGGCAGAAAAATTGGGCCTTAGGCACTGGTGCTGGTGCCACAACACTGCAACCCCTCACAGACACTCTAGTTGGAACGCAGGAACGAGCCCTGCTGCAAAGTATTGCATCAAAAATTGTAATTACACGCCCCTGTTAGACAGGGGCAGAAAAATTGGGCCCTAGGCACTGGTGCTGGTGCCACAACACTGCAACCCCTCACAGACACTCTAGTTGGAATGCAGGAACGAGCCCTGCTGCAAAGTATTACATCAAAAATTGTAATTACACGCCCCTGTTAAACAGGGGCTGAAAAATTGTGCCTTAGGCACTGGTGGTGGCGCCCAGAACCAAAAATGTTCTTACAAGCTATCAGCGTGATGATTGAGGAGGAAGAGGATAATTACTCAGGGATAGTCACTCAGCATCAGCATAGGCAGTCTTTGAAGGGATCTGAGATTTCAAAAAAAATTATTCGGTTACATCAGCATCAGGTGCTTGGTAGCTGGTGGTGATCCAAGACTCATTCATTTTTATGAAGGTCAGCCGATCGACCGAGTCGGTGGACAGACGCACCCTGTGATCGGTTACCACGCCTCCAGCAGCACTGAATGTGCGTTCCGAAAGAACGCTGGATGCAGGACAGGCCAGTAGCTCAATTGCATACTGTGCAAGCTCTGGCCAGTGATCCATCCTCAAGACCCAGTAACCCAGAGGATTTTCGGTGGGAAAGGTGTCCAAGTCTGATCTTGCCCCTAGGTATTCCTGCACCATGTAAAACAGACGCTGGCGATGGTTGCTGGAACCGATCATACCTTGGGGCTGCGGACCAAAAAATTGTCTGAACGCATCGGTCAGACGGCCACCTTCTCCACCGCTCCTTCTTTGACTGACCGAAGCCTCAGCAACACGTTGTCCAGAAACAGGAGTTTGTAACCTCCCAGTCTCTGGGAACGCGTTGCACAGACCTTTCTGCAAGGCCTCCCGAAGATGTTTCATCCTCTGCTCCCTCTGCGATGGCAAGATAAGGTCCGCAACCTTACCCTTGTAACGTGGATCAAGGAGGGTTGCCAGCCAGTATTGGTCCTTCTCCTTGATACCACGAATACGAGGATCCTTACGCAGGCTTTGCAGGATCAGGGAGGCCATGCAGCGTAGGTTTGCTGAGGCATTCGGTCCGGAGTCCTCTGGGTCACTAAGAACGACATGGTCCGCAGCCACCTCCTCCCAGCCACGTACAAGTCCATGTGTTTCTTGGGACTGATCCCTTAAAGACTGCTGCTGATGCTGAGTGCCAGGCTCCACCTCCATACTGACACAATCTTCCTCCTCCTCCTCTTCCTCCTCGTCCTCTTCCTGTGTGATCGGCGGGCACGCAGGAACACTGTCTGGATAAAGGGGGCCTTGAGAGCTAAGGAAGTCCTCCTCTTCCTGCCTCTGTTCTGCCTCAAGTGCCCTGTCCATTATTCCACGCAGCGTGTGCTCCAACAGGTGGACAAGGGGGACAGTGTCACTGATGCATGCACTGTCACTGCTCACCATCCTCGTGGCCTCCTCGAATGGTGACAGGACAGTGCATGCATCCCTGATCATGGCCCACTGGCGTGGGGAAAAAAAACCAAGCTCCCCTGACCCTGTCCTGGTGCCATAGTCGCACAGGTACTCATTGATGGCCCTCTGCTGCGTGTGCAGCCGCTGCAGCATGGCCAACGTTGAGTTCCACCTGGTGGGCATGTCACAGATTAGGCGGTTCTTGGGCAGGTTAAACTCCTTTTGGAGGTCCGTCAGCCGAGCACTGGCATTATATGACCGGCGGAAATGCACACAGACTTTCCTGGCCTGCCTCAGGACATCCTGTAAGCCCGGGTACCTGCCCAAGAACCGCTGCACCACCAAGTTAAGGACGTGAGCCAAACAGGGCACATGGGTCATTTGTCCCTGTCGGAGGGCAGAGAGGAGGTTGGTGCCATTGTCGCAAACCACCATTCCTGCCTTAAGTTGGCGTGGCGTCAACCACCTCTGAACCTGCCCCTGCAGAGCTGACAGAACCTCTGCCCCAGTGTGGCTCCTGTCCCCCAAGCACACCAGCTCAAGCACCGCATGGCATCTTTTGGCCTGCGTACTTGCGTAGCCCCTTGAACGCCTACGGAGCACCGCTGGTTCCGAGGAAGAGGCCATGGAGGAAGAAGAAGAGGAGGGGGTGGAGGAGAGAGGTGTGTCACAATCAGCATTTTGGAGGCGTGGTGGCGGAACAACCTCCAACACTACTGCACCTTGTCCTGCATCCTTCCCAGCTGCCAGCAGAGTCACCCAATGCGCCGTGAAACTTAGGTAACGTCCCTGTCCATGCCTGCTGGACCATGAGTCAGCGGTAATATGCACCTTACCGCTGACCGCCCTGTCCAGCGAGGCATGGACATTGCCTTCCACATGCCGGTAGAGAGCCGGAATCGCCTTCCGTGAGAAAAAGTGGCGTTTGGGTACCTGCCACTGAGGAACCGCACATTCCACAAACTCACGGAAGGGGGCAGAGTCTACCAACTGAAAAGGCAGCAGTTGAAGTGCTAGCAATTTTGCCAAGCTAGCATTCAACCGCTGGGCATGTGGATGGCTGGGAGCAAACTTCTTTCGGCGGTGCAGCAGCTGGGGCAGGGAAATTTGCCTGGTACAATCTGACGTCGGTGTACCAAAAGCAGATTGCCCACAAGTACTTGGCTGTGACACACCTAATTCTACACCTTCATTCCTCTCACTGCAGGTCTCAGAGAGGACTGAAGGTCTAGTGGGGTTGGAAATCTCAGCTGATGAGGAGCAAGGAGAGATCCTCTTTGTTCTTTGGTGTGGGTCTTTTAGATACGCTTGCCAACGAACTGCATGGCAGGTCAACATATGTCTGGTCAAGCATGTGGTACCCAAGCGGGAGATATTTTGGCCACGCGAGATACGCTTGAGACATATGTTGCAAATAGCAGCGGTGCGATCTGATGCACTCGTCTCAAAAAAGGCCCACACCAAAGAACTTTTTGAATAACGCGCAGAGACTGCAGCGCCCTGCACATGTGGAGCTTTGGGGTGTGATGCAGTCAATGTGCTGCCCTTAGGCTGGCCCCTGGAGGGCATCCTGCCTCGTTGGTGATGTGCTGCCGCCTCCTCCTCCTCCTCCTCCTCCTCCTCCTCCTCCTCTCTCCTATCAGGCACCCACGTTGAGTCAGTGACCTCATCATCCCCTCCCTCCTCATCACTGGAGCAAACCTGGCAGTATGCTGCAGCAGGGGGAGCATGACTGCCAGATTGCTGTCCTTCTTGGGCACCCCCTCTGTCCGCGCTCATGTTACTGCCTTCATCGAGCTCAGTATCGTCATCAGAGCCTTCCAAACGCTGGGCATCCTCCTGGAGCATGTACCCAACACTGTGGTCAAACAGTTCGAGGGAATCCTCATGAGGACATGGTGGAGCTAGGGAAGGAGTCACTGATGACATTGAGCTGAGGGAAGAGGCCGCTGCTTTGCCAGACAAAGCACCCTGGGCATGGGTGAGAGAGGATGAGGAGGATGAGGACGGCTTGGTCATCCACTCGACCAAGTCTTCCGCATGTTGCGGCTCAACATGGCCAGCTGCCGAAAAAAAGGCCAAGCGTGTCCCATGGCCACGTGCTGATGAGGATGCACCGTCTCCACGACCAGCACTAGACACAGAGCCTGCTTGCCCTCTCTTATTGGCTTGTGACTGTCTGCCTCTCCTTCTTGGCCTTCCAGACATACTAATGGCCTGTAGCTGCACTAAGCTGGGATAGAACACCTGTAATTTTCTTCAAGTAGCTTTATATACTGTAACCAGACAAGCCTGCCTGTCAGTAGGAAGATAACAGGAACGGATCTAGCTGAACACTGTGAGCAGGACGCACTGTACTAAATGTAAATAGTCTAGCTGCCTGACCGTGGTACTAATAGGATCAAATAGAACACCTGTAATTTTCTTCAGGTAGCTTTATATACTGTAACCAGACAAGCCTGCCTGTCAGTAGGAAGATAACAGGAACGGATCTAGCTGTACACTGTGAGCAGGACGCACTGTACTAAATGTAAATAGTCTAGCTGCCTGACCGTGGTACTAATAGGATCAAATAGAACACCTGTAATTTTCTTCAGGTAGCTTTATATACTGTAACCAGACAAGCCTGCCTGTCAGTAGGAAGATAACAGGAACGGATCTAGCTGAACACTGTGAGCAGGACACACTGTACTAAATGTAAATAGTCTAGCTGCCTGACCGTGGTACTAATAGGATCAAATAGAACACCTGTAATTTTCTTCAGGTAGCTTTATATACTGTAACCAGACAAGCCTGCCGGTCAGTAGGAATTTAACAGGAACGGATCTAGCTGAACACTGTGAGCAGGACGCACTGCACTAAATGTAAATAGCAGGAACGGATCTAGCTGAACACTGTGAGCAGGACGCACTGCACTAAATGTAAATAGTCTAGAAGATAACAGGAACGGATCTAGCTGAACACTGTGAGCAGGACGCACTGCATTAAATGTAAATAGTCTAGATAGAAGATAACAGGAACGGATCTAGCTAAACTGAATACAGTGTATATATATATATATATGCAACACCTGGGATGCATATATATACACAATACACTGTAAGTGCAGCTAACTGACTGACTGTTCTGCCTAATCTATCTAACTCAAATCAAATGACACTGTCTCTCTCTCTCTCTATCTCTCAGCACACCGGAACACACACTACACAGGGCCGCCGTGCAGGCGGCCTTATATAGTGTGGGGTGTGTACTAAATGCCCTGAGCCGTAATTGGCCAAAGCCACCCTGGCTTTGGCCAATTACAGCTCTCTCTACTGACAGCGCTGTGATTGGCCAAGCATGCGGGTCATAGTGCATGCTTGGCCAATCATCAGCCAGCAATGCACTGCGATGCCGCAGTGAATTATGGGCCGTGACGCGCCACACGAATTTAGCGCGAACGGCCCATAACGTTCGCAATTCGGCGAACGATCGAACAGCCGATGTTCGAGTCGAACATGGGTTCGACTCGAACACGAAGCTCATCCCTAGTGGGCTAGGGCGGATTGCAAAATGCCTTTTAGGCCAGGCCAAGTGTTCCCTGTGTGAGGCTGCTTCTCTGGAGGGATCTGGCAGAGGTGTACCTAGCAAGAAGGTGACTACAGAGAGCACAGTCCTGTGAGTACAAATGACCCTGGGTAAAGAAGCGACTGTAAGGGAAATGGCTGCTGGGGTGCTGCATATACTTTCACATGTGTCTCCTGTGGACCATCCATTAAATGTGATTGACTTGTAATGTCAAGTGACTCCGGAATGTATGTTCTGGTGATATGAATATTATGTGATTTGCTGAATTCCACCAGTAAACTGCAGCAAAACCATTTTTATGTGTAGAGATTCCTTCGCTTGGGGATATGAAGGGCAATGGCCAGAAATGTCATGTGGAGGCTTCAGGCATGAGGGATACTGTACTAGAAGGACAGGAGTGGGGGTGGAGACTTGGTGCCAAACCCAGCCAACCACAAAGCCCCTCTTACAAATGGAATGCTTCTCTTTAAAGTGGCAAATTGAAGCAAAAGTACTTTCGTTGCTGCAGTATAGTGTGGTGTACACACCAGGATATTCAGGACATGAACCCAGAAATAACTAGCTTTGATAGATCTCCAACAACAAATCAAATCTGTGCTAAATCTTTTTTCAAGGAGATGGGGTCATTGTTGCCTGTGCTCACATTGTAGTGACAGCTCTGCTGTTCTGTATAGTCACTGGGATAGGCGATTGTCACAGAAGACAGACAGCAAAAAAAAAGAAAAAGAAAAAACTGATAGAAAGTTCTAAACCTTATTCTGAACTACTCTCTAAGGTAAAAGTCTCGTTGCACAACATATCCAGTGTCTCAATCCTCTCATCTTACATAATTATCATTGCTCCAAGGGGGCCTTTTACCCCTGCAATCTATTCAGATAACTAGGAAAAGATTCTATATTTCCTATATTACCACTTCTGGGGCCTTTTTCTCCCTAAATTCTCTTGAGTCCCAGATCATGGTGACGTCTCAGTTATACACCTTATAACATTTAAATTTTGAAGTTCACCTTAACCTATTGCACTTAATTTTTTGAACAAAAAATGGGTTTTAACCACTTCAGCCCTGGAAGATTTGCCCCCTTAATGACCAGGCCATTTTTTGCACTGCATCGCTTTAACTGACAATTGCGCAGTCGTGCGACATTGTACACAATCAAAATAGATGTCCTTTTTTTCCCTACAAATAAAGCTTTATTTTGGTGGTATTTGATCACCTCTGAGGTTTTTATTTTTTGTGCTATACAAAAAGTGTGACAATTTTGAAAAAAAATAAAAATTTTTTACTTTTTGCTATAATAAATATCTAAAAAATAAAAAGTAAAAAAATAAAATAAAATAAAAATTTCTTCCTTAGTTTAGGTTGATATGTATTCTTCTACATATTTTTGGTAAAAAAAAAAAAAAAATCGCAATAAGTGTATATTGATTGGTTTGTGCAAAAGTTATAGCGTCTACAAAATAGGGGATAGATTTATAGCATTTTTATTATTATTTTTTTTTTTTACTAGTAATGACGGTGATCAGCGTTTTTTATCAGGATTACGACATTGCGTCGGACAGATCAGACACATTTGACATTTTTTTGGAACTATTGACATTTATACAGCGATCAGTGCCAAAAATAGCCACTGATTACTGTATAAATGTCACTGGCAGGGAAGGGGTTAACACTAGAGGGGGCGATCAAGGGGTTAAATGTGTGTCCTAGGGAGTATTTCTAACTGTGGGGGGATGGAACTGCCTGGGGAGGAGACCGATCGCTGTTCCTAAGCAGTAGGAACAACAGATCAGTTTCCTCACCCCTGACAGAACGGAGATCTGTCAATACACATTGACAGGGAGGGGGAGTGGATACCTGTCTTTGTCTTTCTATCCTATGCCCACTGGGAGTCCGGGCCACGGCGAATTGTGTCACAGCTTGGCTCCCTCCTCCTCCCTCTTCCTTCCCCCGCCGCCGGGCCAGTAGGAGAGTGCAGCGGTGTCTCACGCATGCGCAGTAGGGTTCCCAGCATGAAGCCATAATGCTACACTGCCGGGTTTCCTTACCCACAATGGCGGCAGCAGCATCCGACAGCATCCGACAGCTGATGGAAACATCTGCTGCGGTGCTGACATCGCTGGATTCCAGGACAGGTAAGTGTCCTATTATTAAAAGTCAGCAGTTGAAGTATGTGTAGCTGCTGGCTTTTAATTTTTGCAGAGGTGGGCGGACCTCCGCTTTAATGCTGGCTGTCACTGACAGCAGGCGGTTCCAGCCTGAACCCCTTTGGGGACCCGCAGGAGACGATAATTCCAGTGCCATTTTAAAACATTGGGGACTTCTGGTTCAAGCTTTCCCATGAAGCAAACCTGTATTAGGCTGGCCATGAATGGATTTTTTTTTTCTTTCAGCCATACGCTGAAAAAAAAAAAAAAAAAACAATCAGGTTCCTCCATCCACAAAATCAAGGTGAACAGAGGAATCCACCCGCTGAGGCGGGGAAGCTGATTTACTAAAGGCAAATATACTGTTCACTGCAACAGCAGTTGCTCTAGATCTGAGGGGAAGCTCTAAAATAAGGAGAAGCTCTGTTGATGTCTATTATGTACAAGCAAAATTGTTATTTTATATATTCCTTGTATGTGATTGAGTATTCTTTGCAAAGTGAAGCTTTGCCTAATTTTCTTTTTTTTTTCACAATTGGTTTTATTAAAACAGCTTATTGCAATACAGAAAATGACACTTTTCTAAGCTCTGGAGCAAGTGCACTTGCAATGCACAGTATATTTACTTTTAATAAATTAGCCTCATTGTATTGGGACAGAGGAGACTCTCCGCTGTAAGAATACACTTATCGGCTGATCCGGAACAACTTTCCAACAACCCCATTCAACATAGGTCGGTTGTTAGCTCAACTTCTGTTGTGTTGGATTGGCCACACATGGGTCGTCAGTCCATCTCTGTTTAACTAATGGGTATAGCTGCCATGAACAAAGAAAAATACCAGATACTGGGTATAGAGGAGCATGAGACTCACAACAGTACTGGTATTTGTTGATTGACCCAGCAATGTTACATGGGGTGTAGTTCTCCGCCCTGTGTAAACCTCAACTGGAATGAATCTTAGGCCAGCCATAGACGGAGCATTTTTTTTCCGCTCAATTTCCCCATCAACACAGTCAATGTTGATGGGGGAATCCCTCCAGTGGAGCCATTGTGTTCTCTCGGCGGGGTGGGGGGCAGGAGAAGCTGTCCCCGCTGGGAGAACACAATGATTATTGCTAGTGGCTTTAACAGCCGCAAGTCATAATCGCATGTAAAATTCGACAGGCTGATTGTACGATCGATCAGCTTGGGTACATTCAGCTTGCCCATAGAGGATTGAAATCTCGGCTGGTTCCTAATGAACCGGCTGAGATTCAAACCATCTATAGCCAGCTTTACAAAGAGGTTACTTTCTTCCATTCCAACAGCTGTATGAGGCAGGGGAGGATAGGTAAGGAAAGATGAGCACGTACTGCTGGAGGGGATTAAAGCCAACCTGCTGCTTTATCCCGCATGGCCAAAGCAAAGGTTTGCTTTTGATCTACCATAGGACCTTTTGCTGTGGGCCCTGAAAAAATGTGGCAACATCAGAAATACAGTTTTATTGCATTCAATTATCGTAAGACCAAGAGACAGATTTAAAATGTATGCATTGCTTAAAATATCTTAAAACTTAAGCCTGGTACACAGTATTATGTTTTTCCGTTCAACCCAGCGGGCTGAACCAAACAAAAAACGGTCAGCTCCGGTTGGAGTCGTTGTACTACTGATCCAACGTTAGTACAGTGATCTCCCCCACTAAGCTGTTGTCTGACAGAGGATGGCCTCCCTGCCAGAACACTCTGGTCAGCGCTCTGACGGTCGGCTGCTGGTTTTCCAGCATGCTTGTCCAACATAAGCCGATCAAATGGCCGGCTGCCATACAAACAGGTCAAATATCGGCCGGTTTTATTGAACTGGTCAATGTTGCCCTACCCGCCCATTGTCATATGACGTCCGCAGATGGGATCTCCCATCCTGGGTGGGCGTCATAGGACATCCTCCGCTTCCTGGTGGCATAGGGGGCGCCCACACGCGCCCCCGCTGCTCACCGAGAAGCCGATTCGCGTGCCTGGTGGACGCGATGTCTGCCGGGCACTCGCGATCGCTCGTAACAGAGCAGGACTGTGGATCTGTGTGTGTAAACACACAGATCCACGTCCTGCCAGGGGAGAGGAGACAGATCGTGTGTTCATACTAAGTATGAACACCAATCGGTCTCCTCCCCTAGTCAGTCCCCTCCTCCTACAGTTAGAATCACTCCCTAGGTAAAACATTTAACCCCTTCATTGCCCCCTAGTGTTAACCCCATCCCTGCCAGACACGTTTATACAATAATCAGTGCATATTTATAGCACTGATCGCTGTATAGCTATCAGTGGTCCCAAAATAGTGTCAAAAGTGTCCGATATGTCCACCACAATGTCACAGTCATGATAAAACTCGCAGATCTACTAGTAGAAAAAAAAATAATAAAAATGCCATAAATCTATCCCCTATTTTGTAGGCGCTATAACTTTTGGGCAAACCAATCAATATACGCTTATTGCGATTTTTTTACCAAAAATATGTAGAAGAATACATATCGGCCTAAACTGAGGAAAAAAATGTTTTTTTTTTTTTAATTTGGGATATTTATTATAGTAAAAAGTAAAAAATATTGTGTTTCTTTTTCAAACTTGTCGCTCTTCTTTTATTTATAGCTCTATTTGTGGGGGAAAAGTTTCATATGGGTACAGTGTTGTCATTCAAAGTGTGACAGCGCTGAAAACTGAAAATTGGCCTGGGCAGGAAGGGGGTGAAAATGCCCTGTATTGAAGTGGTTAAAAACAAATTAATTCCTCCAACCACACAAGCAAGGCAGATAGAGGAATCCTCCCCTATGGGGCATTGTATTCTGACAGCAGAACTCTCTGCTGTCAAAATACACTCATCAGCAGCTGAAGCCAGCTGAAACATTTCCAAACAAGCCCGTTCAACAGAAGTCAAACTAACGATCGACTTGTTGATAACCTATAAAATGTCATAAACAATGTTTATGAGTAATGCTTATTACCCACTCCACTGTTCCAGGCCAAAAAACTATTTACATTATGGAAATGCTGAAACATTTTTACATATATTTACATTAAATATATATATAGATTTTTTTTACAAGAATAAACATTAATATTTACCAAGTACTTTCTTCTTGTCTTTAGCTTGGGTGGTAGGGAGCTGCGCTTGTGTCCTTTCATCTCCCGGACCCTCTATTTCTTCTAATTCTTCCAGCATTGCAGATCACTATATAAAAGCAAAACACCCAATTCAATTCCCATGCAGTTTAAAGAACACGGAACAGACACAGCTGAGAAAATGTATTTAGGCTTAGGAAATTATATGTGCATTGTGGATTTAGGATAACAATATCAGCCATTTATGGGGATACACATACAAAAAAAAAATTGAAAAAAATACATTAACTTATTAACATTATTTTTGACCTTGTGTCTTCGCTCTTTCACATTACAGGCAAACAGAACACACTAATTTATTGCTAATGGAGATTTATAACAAAAACTCTACAAACACCATCTCTAAATAAAAGGAATGTAATATTTTAACTCTGTACACTTATATTTAGTAATACACATACGGGAAATGGATGTGTACAAACCCCTAAATGCCAAAACTATATACTAATTTATGTAATTACATACTAGTTAACTAAATTTTGTTGTAAGATTAACTGGACAAGATCCCAAACAAATTCCCAGTACTTGGTTTAAAGAAAATAAAATAGGTCAACATAACATTTAATTTACCAGTAACAAACTATCAGAGTCTCTACCATACACAGCACTTAAAAAGAAAGAACGCTCTTCCGGTGGTACTTACCATAAGCAGGCAGATTCAGTACTCTCATGTGTCCTAATGTGATTTTTCAAACTGTCACCGAAAACAGTTTGATAATTGGAGAGAAGCCCTCCCAGGCATGGAAAGATGAAATTTTCCCAAAAAAAAAAAAAAAAAAAAAAAGAAGGTGAAGAAAAAGAAAAAAAAAAGAGATGAGATCACTTTATGAAACTTACATGGACACTTGCTAATATGTACCCCATTGTGTAAAAATGCTGGAGGTGCAAATGTTTCATGTTTGTTGTGAAAAGGAGAGCCAGCACTTTCTGTCACACGTGACAGGCTAGTACAATGTGCTGTATCTGGGGTCATTCTGAACTATGGGAATGCAGTGTGGCTGGAGACAGGCTATGCATTAGGCTGCCTGGGATTTCATTTATGCAACACAATGGGGGTTAGAGAGCTGGCTTGAAGCACGCAATCACTGAATTATAGGGGGGCTCTCGTACTCTACTGCATTTGCTGCTACTACGTCACTCACAGAGAATTACCAGCAGTTTGAGACCTATAATCAGTGCTTTGAATGTATTTTTTTTTATTCAACAATTTTTCCAGAGACTAATGTAAAATTCAATTGATCACAAATATTCAAAGTTACAAGTGTTTGATATTTTGGGTTGGCTTCTCATTTTGCAACTAAATGTTTGATTCTGGAGCTGACCAGTTAGTTTTAAATTAAAAGTAACATTAAAAAAATGTATACAGTTCTGTGCAAAAGTTGTAGGCAGGTGTGAGGAAATGCTGTAAAATACGAATGTTTTCAAAAATATATATTAAAATTTTTTTTTTATCAATTTACAAAATGCAAAGTGAGTGATCAGAATAAAAATATAAATCAAATCTATATTTGGTGTGACTACCTTTTGGCTTTAAACCAGCCTCTATTCCTACACTTGCACAAAGTCAGGGATTTTGTAGGATTAGAGTAAGGTGTATGATTAACAAATTATACCAAGCAGGTGCTAATGACCATCAATTTCATATGTATGTCCCGGGGGCCCCAGAGGCCTAATGGTGACCTCAAGGGTTAGGGAAAGCTGACATTCTTCCTTGTAGAGTGGGTTACCAGGCATGGTGTGTGTGTGTGATGCAAGAAGAAATAATGGGCGCCAGTCACTTTTGAATGTGAACAAGAGATTTATTGTCTCTTAACTGTGGGAGAGCGAGATAGGGCCAGGAAACCCTTGAGTAGATGCAATGATAGTTGGCAGATTCTTAGACTTCTATAGGTAGACAGTTATACAGTGGAAGGCCTCCAGCCAGATAACACTTCTGTATAGGTAGAACCATTGTCTCCTATGGCAACTAATCTTGCCACAGTCGCTAAGGCTGGATTCACACCTATGCAGTTTTACTGCTTTTTGCATTTTGCAGATTTGCACTACAGAACGTGTTCCATAGGAAACCATGTTAAATGGACTGTAAGGCAAATCTGCAAAATGCAAAAAGCACTAAAACTGCATAGGTGTGAATCCAGCCTTAGGGTTGTTGTACATAACTCTTGCTAACACAGAATAGTTCTCTTATCTCACAGTATCACACTGTAGATCTTCACTCACTAAGCTCCCAGTCTCTAGCTAGACTTCCTGATCCCAGTCGTCACTTGATCCCCCTCTTCTACAGTTCTTCTACAGCTATCCCGCTGTATACTCCTCAAGCATCACCCCCACTATCCTGCTGGGTCCCCACTTCCTCACCATCGCTGGTTGGTGAGAAAACTGCTCTGGTACTTGGTTCAGCTTACTCACAATAGTCTCCGGTAGTAAGATGGATGGTCCCTTAGTGGCGACAGCTTCCTTTCTACCCCTGAGCACAACTGGTTCCCCTTCCGGCTGAACCTTCTCAACTCGGTTGGACTCCAATCCTGCAGTCCCAACCCTATGCTGCTTCTCCTGCTCCTGGATAGGCCTCAGGCAGCCTAGGAGCCAGGTATCCCCAGGATAGGCCTCAGGCTTCCGGCCTAGCAACTAGGGGCGACATAACAGCCGTCCAGGTGGAACAGAGCCCCGATCACCTGACTCCACTCAAATAAATAGGTTCTCCCAGCAGGCCAAGGGACTAAAAGAAACCCCCGCCAATTGGCTGAGAGACCCCATCCATTCATGATCTGACCTGGCTAAGCCCCTGTCAATCCAATGTCACCAGTACAGTGCCACCTAGTGACCAAAGATCAAAGGTGCAGCAATTCCAGAATTTAGGGAGGAATCAGTGGATCTTCTATCAGCCAGGAAAATGACTACCTGGCAAACTAAATTTGTTAGCAACCCTGTCTAAACACCAGGGTGCTACATGTAGGTTGAAACACAGTCATTAATTGAAATAGAAACAGCTGTGTAGGAGAATTAAAACTGGGTAAGGAACAGCTAAACTCTGCTACTAAGGTGAGGTTGTGAGAGACAGTTTCATGTCACGGGTCATACACCATGGCAAGACTGATCACAGCAACAAGACACAATCCCACCTGTAACTGGAGCTGAAGATATGGTTCTCTGGTCTATAATTTTTGATGTTTTGTACGTTTTAAAAATGTGTTTAATAAAAAACTTTTATATATATTTTGGTTATGTATAGCTTTTGTACGGTACTATGAAAGTCCAAAATAGCCTCAAACGACTTCTTTCTCTAAGAAAAACAGAAATGGAAGGCGCGCACACCTAGTGCATTACCAGAGATTATGTAATAATAAGACAATTTTGTATAAAAATGGGTACTCACAAAATGCAACTGACAAAAGGCCATAAACACAGTGCATGGACATGCACAGAACACAGGGGAACAGCTAATGCGTTTCGGGGGCACACCCCCTTCCTCAGAGCTAGGCTTCTTTCTCTATTTTGATAGGACATAGGTACCATTTTTTCTATGCATCTTTATTTTTGGCACTCCCTTTTTTTCCTAAACAAAACATGTTATACTTTTAAAACGATAGCTTGAACAGAGCAGCCCCAATCCTCTTCTTTTTTGGGTCCTACATCTGAGGTCCTGGTTCTTTTCCCCTGCTGAGTGCCCCCCAGGACCATCTTTAATGGGGGGCAAACGGGACAGCTGCCCTGGGCCTGGTCATGGTTTGGGGGCCCAAAGCAGCTTCCCTTCGAGCCCGCACTGCCTGCAAATTAGGGCTCTGTTTGCACCACAGAAGGACCGTGTACACACACTGTATACAGTCAGAACAGGAGAAGGGCAGCAGACTTTGCTGTATATTACTACCGAATCCCTAGAAAAGAAGGAGCAGGCGGGGCTGTAAGCTTCATTAGTGCTCTGACCCTCCCCCAAGCCATGCTGCCTGTATGCTAGGAGAGGGAACTTGGGAGGCCTAGAGGAGAAACGAAAGAGTAGGAGACGGCAGTACGGTGAGAGCCCGTGGATGGTAAGCTCGGCTGGCCAGGAAAAGGTATGTACTTCCCATATAGACTGCTCCTAAACCCTGACCTTGCTGTGGCTGTCATTCTGTAAATAGAGAACAAGAGCCGCCAGTAGCACTGTCACATGACATCTACTACACAGGCATAGTGATACACAACACTGCTTGATGGGTTTCTTTTAGGCCTGTTTCACATCTATTCGGGATTGCGTGGGCACGACAGCTTATTCACTTGAATGGGCTGCTGTGCCTGCGTTTCCTGCAGAAAAAAGATGCATGCAGTATTTTAAAAACACAGTGACCTTCCTTTTGCACCATGCACTTTCCCTGTGGTTCCTGCACACGCAAATGTGCTGTGTTTTCAGATGCGTGGGTCAGGTATCTAAAAACGCATTGTGTTTGCGGGAACCACAGGGAAATCGCATAGTGCAAAAGCACCATGTGTTTTCAAGGCCACTGTGTTTTAAAATGCTGCGTGCATCTTTTTTCTGCGGGAAACGCAGGCACAGCAGCCCATTCAAATGAATCGGCTGCTGCATTTGCACAAATGTGGGCCGCAAACCCGCATACATTTGAACCAGGCCATAAAGTGGTAGTAAAAACATTTTTAAAAAATAAAAACACAGATCAGTCATAATGCACTGCCTAATAGCACATTATGACAGACTTACTGGCAAACTGAGCCCTTAAGTGCTGTGCTGTCATGGCTCCCCTTTGCCCTCGATGCATCCCTCTTCGCCAGGTTCTCTCTCTTCAGCCGCTTGAATGGCTAGGCTGCAGTGATGTCACTCCCATGTATATGCATGGGAGTCACATCGCCATAGCACACAGAGTGGCCTGTAAATGTGATGTGATGTGCGCTGTGCATGCGCAGCTCAATTCACATTATCACTGGCAGGCAGGGGGAACATTTATAACCCTAGTGGTCTTTTCTGTTATAAACACTTCAATACCGGACACTTTTACCCGCTTCCTGCCCAGGCCAATTTTCATCTTTCAGTGTTGTCGCACTATAAATGACAATTGCGTGATCATGCAGCACTAACCAAATTTTTACCATTTTGTTCACACAAATAGAAATTTCTTTTGGTGGTATTTAATCACCGCTAAGCTTTTTATTTTTTGCTAAATAAACAAAAAAGACCGAAAGGTTTGAAAAAAAAAAACAAACATTTTTCTTAGTGTCTGTTATAAAATTTTGCAAATAAATAATCTTTCTTCATAAATGTAGGCAAAAATGTATTCTACTCCATTTCTTTGGTGAAAATAACTAAAATCAGTGTATATAAGTCAATAGTAAAGTATAGAGTCCACAAACTATGGGATATAAATTAAAAAAATCGATCAATCCTGACAGCCTCTCATTTCTTGAGGACCGAAAATGCCAGGACAGTACAAATACCCCCCAAAATCACCTCTTTTTTGGGAAGTAGACAGTCCAAGGTATTTAGTAAGAGGAATGGCAAGTTTTTTAAAGTTGTATTTTTTTGGAAAATGAAGAAATTAGAAAAAGAAAACCATTGCCACAATTTCTTTTTTACACATACTGTCACCAGTGCAGTAAAACCTCATCATATAACTGGCGTGGCGGTGATCAGGGACACTGACTGGTGACAGTATGCAAAAAAAAAAAAAAACTAATATTTTTTAATAAATAAAAGTTTTCAATTTTTTTTTTTATTATGTTACAGATCAAACAAAGGACTCGTTTGTAAACCAGTTCTTTATGTATACATTATTAAAGTTTTTGAGATCAGTCTATTCTCCCGTACACACGATAGGATTTTCCAACGGAATGTTCTATGGGAGCTTGTCAGAAATTCCGACCGTGTGTAGGCTCCATCGGACATTTTCCATCAGAATTTCCGTCACAAAATTTGAGACCTGGATCTCAAATTTTCCCACAACAAAATCCGTTGTCGGAAATTCCGATCGTGTGTACACAATTCTGACGCACATGCTCGGAATCAAGCAGAAGAGCCGCACTGGCTATTGAACATAGTTGTACGTCACCGCGTTATTGACAATCGGAATTTCCGACAAGATTTGTGTTACCGTGTGTATGCAAGGCAAGTTTGAGCCAACCGTCGGAAAAAAAAACATGGATCCTATTGTGTGTACAAAATCCTATTGTGTGTACAAGGCATTAGTGTGTGTTTGTTGTTTTTTGGGATGTTGGGGTGGAGAGCAAAATTATACTGGGGGGGGCCCAGGAAAATGTTTGCCCAGGGTCCAATCTCTATTAAAGACGGCCCTAGTGCCCCCAATAGCAAGTCTCTTGCTATGGGGAGGCAATCCAGTAGGCTGCTCCTGAATACACGAATACCTGTGAATGGACATTGTCCAATTTATGGAGTGCGGTGCAGCACACAAGGCTGCTGATTGCTCCGCCAGGCACTTCAGTGGCTGCAGGCAGTGGCGGTCAGATCTACAGACCAGGCATTGGAAAATGCAGCCACTGCTGCTGCCTGTGAGTTTAAAATAAAGAAAAAGTCCCCAGGCTTGCGGCTAGTAATACACTTCGGGACCCAGCAGGAATGTGCATTTCTTTGCATTTTTCTTACTCCGTGTGAGCAGAGAGTGACAGGGCACAGTGGGCTCCCCTGCCCTAGGGACCCAACAACAACTGGCCATGGCTGTGCCATAGGTAGCTGCCTAGTTCACCTGGTGGTAGCGCCGGCCCAGGGAGTATTTTAACATGATCTAAAAAACAAACAAAATCTTGCGAGCTAACATGTGAAAATCCAAATGATAATTAGAGATGATTAAAGGACAGCTGCTAGCATTGATCACGTCCCATATGCTTGTGCCACATACAATTGTTATATCAATATAATGCTGCACTATCCAAATGTAGTCAAATGATAATCCTACTAAATCCTATTATTACTGACTGCAGTTAAATAATGGTGGTGAGATATTCCATCACTATGTAAAAAAGAATAATAAATAATAAATAATAATGCAATCTTGTGCGATTATAAATTGCGATCATAAAACACTTACCGTGTTATCATTCGTTTTATCATCTGCAATGAGTACCAGAAGAATGGAGTAGTTATGAATGGACTTTTTGTTGCGATTCTGTGGACACAGATTAATGCATGAATTTGTTTGGCACAAGAGCACTTTAAACACGGTTCACTTCATTTTATATTAATTATTGCATATTGATGCACTTTTTTATAGATTTATGCTAATTATAGGTTGTCACTGCAATTATCGCAATTATCTCACAGGGTTGCAAATTTCTCTATTGCATATGAATGCAACATGTGCATATACTGTAGAGGTGTGTATGCTACACAGGTTGTCATGGGGAGTATCGCATAGGATTGCAATTTTTAAGTGTTTATGATTGCAATTTATCCACTTGCCGACCGCCTAACGCAGATATACTGCGGCAAAATGGCACAGGCAGGCAAAATCACGTACCTGGTACGTGATCTGCCTCCCGCGGGCGGGGGCCCCGGTGCCTGAGGCAGTCGGCTTCGTTAGGGGAGCGATCTAGGCCGAGGGGGAGACCACTCATTCGTGGTCACCCCCTCGCGATCGCTCCCAACGAATGAGAATCTTCCTCTGCTGCTGTATAGTAAACAGCGGCAGAGGAAGTGATGTCATCTCTCCTCGGGTCGGTAATTTCCGTTCCGGCGCCGAGGAGAGAAGGCAGAGTAAGTGCACCAACACAACACACACAGTAAAACACACCAGGCACACTTTCCACCCCCCGATCACCCCTCCCCCCCGTCACAGTGACACCAATAGCAGTTTTTTTTTCTGATTACTGCATTGGTGTCAGTTTGTGACAGTTAGAAGTGGTAGGGCAGTTAGTGTTAGCCCCCTTTAGGTTTAGGGTACCCCCCTAACCCCCCCCTAATAAAGTTTTAACCCCTTGATCACCCCCCGTCGCCAGTGTCACTAAGCAATCGTTTTTCTGATCACTATATTAGTGTCACTGGTGACGCTAGTTAGGGAGGTAAATATATAGGTTCGCCGTTAGCGTTTTATAGCGTCAGGGACCCCCATATACTACCTAATAAAGGTTTAACCCCTTGTTAACCCTTTCACCAGTGATCACCGTATAACTGTTACGGGTGACGCTGGTTAGTTAATTTATTTTTTATAGTGTCAGGGCACCCGCCGTTTATTTCCTAATAAAGATTTAGCCCCCTGATCACCCGGCGGTGATATAAGTTAGGTTTTAGGGTCAGATAGGGTCTACGTCACCCCAGGCAGCATCAGGTTAGCGCCAGTACCGCTAACACCCACTAACGCACCATACGCCTCCCTTAGTGGTATAGTATCTGAACGGATCAATATCTGATCCGATCAGATCTATACTAGCGTCCCCAGCAGTTTAGGGTTCCCAAAAACGAGGTGTTAGAGGGATCAGCCCAGATACCTACTAGCACCTGCGTTTTGCCCCTCCGTCCGGCCCAGCCCAGCCCACCCAAGTGCAGTATCGATCGATCACTGTCACTTGCAAAACACTAAACGCATAACTGCAGCGTTCGCAGAGTCAGGCTAACAGTTTTTTTGGTAGCGTTTTGGTGAACTGGCAAGCACCAGCCTCAGGCAGCATCAGGTTAGTGCCAGTACCGCTAACACCCACGCACGCACTGTACACCTCCCTTAGTGGTATAGTATCTGAACGGATCAATATCTGATCCAATCAGATCTATACTAGCGTCCCCAGCAGTTTAGGGTTCCCAAAAACGCAGTGTTAGCGGGTCAGCCCAGATACCTGCTAGCACCTGCGTTTTGCCCCTCCGCCCAGCCCAGTGCAGTATCGATCGATCACTGTCACTTACAAAACACTAAACACATAACTCCAGCGTTTGCAGAATCAGGCCTGATCCCTGCGATTGCTAACAGTTTTTTTGGTAGCATTTTGGTGAACTGGCAAGCACCAGCGGCCTAGTACACCCCGGTCGTAGTCAAACCAACACTGCAGTAACACTTGGTGACGTGGCGAGTCCCATAAGTGCAGTTCAAGCTGGTGAGGTGGCAAGCACAAGTAGTGTCCCGCTGCCACCAAGAAGAAGACAAACACAGGCCCGTCGTGCCCATAATGCCCTTTCTGCTGCATTCGCCAATCCTAATTGGGAACCCACCACTTCTGCAGCACCCGTACTTCCCCCATTCACATCCCCAACCAAATGCAGTCAGCTGCATGAGAGGCATTTTCTTTATGTCAAGAAATAAAGAAACAAAAAAGTGTAGCGCTATACTGTATCAGTTAGCAGCATCAAAAATGTGCTAGGGTGACGAACAGTGTATACCAAAAGTTATATTAGACCATATGCGAAAGTACAGTGAACCATTAAGAAATCTAATATTCCAAAAGGGACATCTGTTCACATATCAGCTATACTTTATCGGTTAACACCATCACAATGTGTCAGGATGACAAACAGTGTGTATCAACAATTGAATTAATATTTGACCTCATACAAGAGGATAGTACATCCGTGAGAAATCCAATATTCAAAAGAGGACCTCTGTTGGCATATCCTCTATAATAAAACAATGTGAATCAAATGTGCATCACACAAATTAAAAATCATACATAAGCATGTGTGGATAAGAGTAAATAATAAGTCTCTGAGGTGGGGACAGTTCATATAATCAAATGGAGACTTCTTGGAGCATAGGTATCTATCTCAAAATGACATTTGTTGCTGGATTCCTCCAGTGATCAGCCTGGTGTAATAATATAAAATGCCCTTACCGGACGCGGTGGACTCACAGGCCGTACAGCAGTGAGTCATACGAGCTTGAACCGTGTACCACGGTAGAGTTATAGTTGTTCCTGGTCCACCATCAGATGATCTTGATAGAAAACTCCAATCATAAACGGTCTCCCGGTTCGTCCTCCAACACTCACTTTGGTCTCCGACAATTCAGGACAGGGACAATAGGAGAAGAAAGGCTCCACATAGTGTGAATTCCGAAAGGATTTTATTGCATAAAAAATTCCAGCATAAAAAATTCCAGATAAAAGCAAAATTTATAAAAACATGAAAAAATGTAGTAAGCGCAGTAGATAAATGGTTTGAGGTAGCGTCCTACACCCGACGCGTTTCGTCTGAGAAGACATCAACTGGGGTACTTCTGCAGCACCCGTACTTCCCCCATTCACATCCCCAACCAAATGCAGTCAGCTGCATGAGAGGCATTTTCTTTATGTCCTCCCGAGTACCCCTACCCAGTGAACCCCCCCCCAAAAAAGATGTCGTGTCTGCAGCAAGCGCGGATATAGGCGTGACACCCGCTATTATTGTCCCTCCTGTCCTGACAATCCTGGTCTTTGCATTGGTGAATGTTTTGAATGCTACCATTCACTAGTTGAGTATTAGCATAGGGTACAGCATTGCACAGACTAGGCACACTTTCACAGCGTCTCCCAAGATGCCATCGCATTTTGAGAGACCTGAACCTAGAACCGGTTACAGATATAAAAGTTACAGTTACAAAAAAAACAAAAAAACACAAAAAAAATATGTATTTTATCATGTTTGCTTTTTAGGTATGCAATTTTTTATACTTAACTGTTTACTGTGTTTTATTGTTAACCATTTTTTTGTCTTCAGGTACGCCATTCAGCTGCAGCGCGGATTTATTTATCTTGACAGCAACAGCGTTTGCTCCCACGATATATAAAGCCGTGACTCCAGCGCTGTCGGAGGTGATATATGCCGAAGCATGGGGGCAGCAGGGACGGAGGAGCGATTTGCTCCTTACTTTTGGGGCGGATGCCCCCATGCTTCGGCATATATAAATGGTGCATGTATGCCCATCATTAGAAGTGGGTGGATGAAGGGAGGTATTCTAATGGTGGGCATACCCACCAATCAATCTCTCAGGCTGCATGAAAAAAAGATTACAATATATGCCCAACAAGGACCAGCAACGTACTGGTATGTTGCTGGACTTTGAGTGGTTATATCAGAATGATGCCTGCAGGTTTAGGTATCATCTTGGTATAATTCTTTTCAGCCAGCGGTCGGCTTTCATGTAAAAGCAATCCTAGTGGCTAATTAGCCTCTAGACTGCTTTTACAAGCAGTGGGAGGGAATTTCCCCCTCTCCCACCGTCTTCCATGTTTTTCTCTGGCTCTGCTGTCCCAACAGAGAACCTAAGAATGCAGCCGGTGATTCGGCCAGCTGACCATAGAGCTGATCAGAGACCAGAATGGCTCCAATCATCTCTATGGCCTAAGAAACCAGAAGCTACAAGCATTTCATGACTTAGATTTCGCCAGATGTAAACAGCGCCATTGGGAAATTGGGAAAGCATTTTATCACACTGATCTTGGTGTGGTCAGATGCTTTGAGGGCAGAGGAGAGATCTAGGGTCTAATAAACCCCATTTTTTTCAAAAAAGAGTACCTGTCACTACCTATTGCTATCATTATTATTATTATTCAGGATTTATATAGCGCCAACAGTTTACGCAGCGTTTTACAATATAAAGGGAGACAATACAGTTATAATACAATAAAATACAAGAGGATTAAGAGGGCCCTGCTCAGAAGAGCTTACAATCTAATAGGGTGGGGCAGGTGGTACAAAAGGATGTAACTGTGGGGAATGAGCTGGTGGAAGTGGTAGGAGATTAGTTGGAGACGTGATAGGCTTTCCTGAAGAGATTTTCAGGGATCGCCTGAAGGTAGCAAGAGTAGGGGATAGCCGGATAGATGGAGGTAGCGAGTTCCAGAGGATGGGAGAGGCTCTGGAGAAATCCTGGAGACGAGCATGGGAGGAGGAGATGAGAGAGCTTAAAAACAGGAGGTCTTGAGAGGAGCGGAGAGGTCGATTTGGATGATATTTGGAGTCAAGATTAGCGATGTAGCTCGGGGCAGAGTTGTGAATGGCTTTATATGTTGTGGTTAGAATTTTGAATTTAATTCGCTGGGTGATTGGGAGCCAGTGTAGGGATTGGAGTAGAGGGTTGGCAGACACTGAGTGGTTGGTAAGGTGGATAAGTCTGGCAGCAGCATTCATGATAGACTGAAGAGGGGATAACCTATGGAGAGGTAAGCCAATGAGAAGGGAGTTGCAATAGTCAAGGCGAGAGATAACAAGTGAGTGAATGAGGAGCTTGGTGGTTTCATTTGTTAAAAAGGATAGGGCATAGGGGATATTTACATTCCCTGACATAACAATAAAAATGATTAAAAAAAAAAATGAAATGAACAGTTTTAAAATAAGATAAAAAATAAAAAAAACAAAAACAAAAAAAAAAGCACTCCTGTCCCCCCCCTGCTCTTGCGCAAAGGCAAACGCAAGCGTTGGTCTGGCGTCAAATGTAAACAGCAATTGCACCATGCATGTGAGGTATCACCGCAAAGGTCAGATCGAGTGCAGTCATTTTAGCAGCAGACCTCCTCTAAAGTGGTAACCTGTAAAGGCTTTTAAAGGCTTTTAATAATGTATATAGTTTGTCACCACTGCACGTTTGTGCGCAATTTTAAAGCATGTCATGTTTGGTATCCATGTACTCGGCCTAAGATCATCTTTTTTATTTCATCAAACATTTGGGCAATATAATGTGTTTTAGTGCATTAAAATTGAAAGAAAGTGTGTTTTTTCCCCAAAAATGCGTTTGAAAAATCGCTGCGCAAATACTGTGTGAAAAAAAAATGAAACACCCACCATTTCAATCTGTAGGACCTTTGCTTTAAAAAAAATATATAATGTTTGGGGGTTCAAAGTAATTTTCTTGCAAAAAAAAAATTTTTTTTTCATGGAAACAAATAGTGCCAGAAAGGGCTTTGTCTTCAAGTGGTTAGAAGAGTGGGTGATGTGTGACATAAGCTTCTAAATGTTGTGCATAAAATGCCAGGACAGTTCAAAACCCCGCAAATGCCCCCTTTTTGGAAAGTAGACACCCCAAGCTATTTGCTGAGAGGCATGTCGAGTCCATGGAATATTTTATATTGTGACACAAGTTGCAGGAAAAAGACTAATTTTTTTTTTTTTTTTTTGCACAAAGTTGTAACTAAATGATATATTGCTCAAACATGCCATGGAAATATGTGAAATTACACCTCAAAATACATTCTGTTGCTTCTCCTGAGTACGGGGATACCACATGTGCGAGACTTTTTGGGAGCCTAGCCGCATACGGGAACCCAAAAACCAAGCACCGCCTTCAGGCTTTCTAAGGGTGTAAATTTTTGATTTCACTCCTCACTGCCTATCACAATTTCGGAGGCCATGGAATGCCCAGGTGGCACAAACCCCCCCCCCCCCCAAATGACCCCATTTTGGAAAGTAGACACCCCAAGCTATTTGCTGTGAGGTATGGTGAGTATTTTGCAGACCTCGCTTTTTGTCACAAAGTTTTGAAAATTGAAAAAAGAAAAAAAAAAAAACATTTTTCTTTTCTTTCTTCATTTTCAAAAACAAATGAGAGCTGCAAAATACTCACCATGCCTCTCAGCAAATAGCCTGAGGTGTCTACTTGCCAAAATGGGGTCATTTGGGGGGGGGGGGGTTTGTGCCATCTTGGCATTGTATGGCCTTCGAAACTGTGATAGGTAGTGAGGAGTGAAATAAAAAATTTACGCCCTTAGAAATCCTGAAGGCGGTGCTTGGTTTTCGGGCCCCCGTACGCTGCTAGGCTCCTAAAAAGTCCCACATATGTGGTATCCCTGTACTCAGGAGAAGCAGCTAAATGTATTTTGGGGTGCAATGGCCCATGGCCTGTGTGAGCAATATATCATTTAGTGACAACTTTTTGTAATTTTTTTTTTTTTTTTATCATTATTCAATCACTTGGGACAAAAAAAATAATATTCAATGGGCTCAACATGCCTCTCAGTAATTTCCTTGGGGTGTCTACTTTCCAAAATGGGGTCATTTGGTGGGGGGTTGTACTACCCTGCCATATTAGCACCTCAAGAAATGAGATAGGCAGTCATAAACTAAAAGCTGTGTAAATTCCAGAAAATGTACCCTAGTTTGTAGACGCTATAACTTTTGCGCAAACCAATAAATATACGCTTATTGACATTTTTTTACCAAAGACATGTGGCTGAATACATTTTGGACTAAATGTATGACTAAAATTATGTTTATTGGATTTTTTTATAACAAAAAGTAGAAAATATTTTTTTTCAAAATTTTCGGTCTTTTTCCATTTTTAGCGCAAAAAATAAATAAAAACCGCAGAGGTGATCAAATGCCATCAAAAGAAAGCTCTATTTGTGGGAACAAAAGGACGCAAATTTAGTTTGGGTACAGCATTGCATGACCGCGCAAGTAGCAGTTAAAGCGACGCAGTGCCAAATTGTAAAAAGTGCTCTGGTCAGGAAAGGGGTAAATCCCTCCGGGGCTGAAGTGGTTATAATCGCACAAGATTGCATTATTATTTATTATTATTTTTTACATGGGAATGGAATATCTCACCACCACTATTTACCTGCAGTCAGTAATAATAGGATTTAGTAGGATTATCATTTGACTACATTTGGATAGCGCAGCATTATATTGGTATAACAGTATTTTAACACGCTCATGTGCATGAACCTAATGCTAGATTTTCAAAATAACAAAAGTAGTAATATAGGGGTTGGATAAAATGTTGAATGCAGCAGAACACCTTTGTTAGTAAAATAGTACACTTTGTATAGAGATGTACACATCAGACCAAAAGAGGGGCAACTGAGGCTGCACAAGGGCCAGAGATATGGTCTGAAATAGTGGACCCCCTCCCACCAAATGAGGGACAGTTAGGAGCCATGCTTATCTGCTCTGTGCAATGTCTTAGCTTTCCTCCTCTTCTCCCAGTCCCTGTAGCACTAAAGTCTCTTACCCTCCCTTAAGTAATTTCTGTAGTAAGTTAGGTGCTAAAGAGGCACCCATGTGTGTGCTCTCCTGTCAGGTCCATCAGCGAGGTGTGCGCATCCATAGACACACATGGTGATGGTAAGCCATGCCCCAGATTCCGCCTCACAGTAGTTTGACTGACAGCAGGAGTGGACCAAAATCCCTCCTGGGATG
This sequence comes from Aquarana catesbeiana, assembly GCF_042186555.1. Lineage (NCBI taxonomy): Eukaryota > Metazoa > Chordata > Amphibia > Anura > Ranidae > Aquarana > Aquarana catesbeiana. The sequence goes on from NC_133328.1 coordinate 114,747,310, forward strand.
TGTGCAAACCTGGTAACCAACTATAAGAAACGTCTTACCTCTCTGCTTGCCAACAAGGGTTTCTCCACCAAGTACTAAGTCAAGTATTTGATCCCCAAGCAAAACATATTTTATTTACTGAACTGCGACTCAATTTATAACATTTGCATCATGTGTTTTTTCTTGATTTTTGGTTGATATTCTGTCTCCATCATTTAAAATACACCTATGATAAAAATTATAGACCCTTAATTTCTTTGTAAGTGGGCAAACTTATAAAATCTGTAGGGGATCAATTATTTTCCCCTTTCTATGTGCATAATAGCACAGACATCTATTGAGATAGCCAGTCTATAGAGGCCAGCTATGATCTCCCACCACTAGCGGTCCCAACCCATATATCCTTACACGTATGGAACATTAAGTGCAGCCCTTTGGTGCTGTCAGGGGCCTCCTTTGAGGCCCCTTTTAGCTCATAAGTTGACAACCACTGCTCTGGGGCCATGCACTCAGATTTTATTTCCAGCTGTCTGGTGGTCGTACCAGGTGGGTGGTGTATATATGAGTGAGTTTACGTGTTCCATGCAATACAGATGAATATCTTTTGATTTTACAGCCTCAATTTATCTGACCATGAATTGTTTTCACTGAAGGATGAATCCCCAGTGACTCACCACCAAATATCATGATGGTCTATTAATTGGTACATGAGCACCCAATTCAATGGCTCTTGGTCAAGGCCAAATAAGCTACAATCTTATACAGGAATACTTCAAATTTTATAGCAGGGGTCTCTAAACTGTCTAAACAAAGGGCCGGTTTACTGTCCTTCAGACTTTAGAGGGGTCGTTGGGAGTAGTGGAAGTAGAAAATGACCCAGCGTCAGCGGGAGAAAAAAATGACATAATGTCTGTAATCAGTAGGAGGAATAGTGGCCCATCATTGGTATTAGAGGGAGGAATAGTGCCCCATCACTGGTGTCAGTGGAAGGAAAAATGCCCCATTTTTGGCATCAGTGGAAGGAATGGTGCCCCCTTGTCGGTTTCATTAGGGTGCCCACTTATCGGTGACAGTGAGAGGAATGCTGCGCCCTTATTGGTGTCAGTGGGAGGAACAATGCCCCCTTATTGATATCAGTGGGAGGAATAGTCCCCCGAGGGCCGGATAAAGGCAAGCAAAGGGCCGCAGTTTGGAGACCACTGCTTTATAGGACATTGTTACTGGTGATCCGGTTGATACTACACATTGATATTATGCTAGCTCAGTTGAGGTTTTTTTCTTAATTGATTTTTATATTATTCGCAACATTATGATGAAATTTGAGAATTACAGACATACATTTGTATAATGTTTTAATACAAGCTACATTATCCTTTCAATACAATTTATTGTGTGAGTTTTTCTTTCCCAGATTTGGTTCATTAGTACTTGATTAACTCTTGATTTATTTTTGGACTGCATGATGATGATGCTTTACCCCAGGCTTTTCTGCATCCAAAACAGAATGGTGCATTTTGAGGAGGGGGGGTCAAAGTTCAGAAACTAAAGTGGGAGTTTTACATAGGAAGACATTTTTAGGTTAGCTTTGGTAACCAGTAAAACTGCATTTTTAAACCATTTTACATTGCCGCATAAATGATAAAACTTTTAGATCACAAAATTGTTTAACCTCTTTATTGGCAATTACCTCAACCTGGAGATCTGGCCCAATCCTGTATACAAATGGGTTTTATTAGACATAGATTTTTTGGATTTTTTCAAATATGGAATATATTGCATTTATAACAGTTATTTACCAATTCGCTGTGGATGATTGCCATGACCCAACTTTCCTCATTTTATCTATAATGCATTGCTAGAGATTAATTAGAGAACAGGCATTGAGCGGTGAATAGAGCCCCACATCCCTATAGAGTATACAAAAATATCAGAGTAAGGAATGGGGCTTTACGGTGCTCAATGTTTCTGGAATGATGCAATAAATGATTAAAAAATATATTTTATTGGTTTACAAAGAATAAAAAGAGGCATTTCAATAAAGCCCTGAAGTTAAAACTGGTGACAGATAATATTTATGCCGGGCACAGATCCGCCTTTAACCCATTCGACATAATATCAAAAAGTAGTATATAACATAACTTGATAAGTTACAAATCCATATACAGGCAGGTGGGTGAAAGCAAGTATGATATCTCTACACGTTTCGCTGTTGTAGCTTCATCAGGAGAGTTTTATGTGCTGGTGATGAAGAATATCACAAAAATATTACATGACAAATACAAAAGCAAAAAACTGAAATTTGAAAAAATTACATATACACAACTAGACACTTACTCTAAGCATATACGAGCAGGGGAGACTCCCATAGCCACCGAACAAAAACATATAGGGGACTCAAACTGATCCAGGCAGACGGCATCAGATAACGGTCACATATCAACATACATAAAGAGGGTGGGACCCTACCACTGCACCAGACAATAACCTGACAATATAATTATGAACTCCTCATATATAGGCAGTTTCAAATATGTTATATATATATATATATATATATATATATATATATATATATATATATATATATATAACATATCACCAAGGAAGAAAAAAAAAACAATGAGCATTCTAAAAAAGGGCCCATATATTCAAACATATATATCTAAAATGCGCTTGGAATTTTAAGGTGCCCACATTTTTTTTAATAAAGGGAAATTTACCCCGCAACATTTATACAAAAAAAATATAAAACTCTTCACCTGAAGTATGACATACATAATATTAATAAAAATAAATGGCATAGGTTTGTCCTCTATAAAAAGGCATATACCTCAAATGTACAACAGGTAAACCCCTGCTAAGGTAGAAATACATTCCTTATACCAAGAACTCATAGATCGTGCGGTTCTGTTATAGACAGGGTTCAATAGACATCAAGAGTGTTTCACAGGGACCACCGCCTGCTTCTTTAGGAAAACTGAGTGGTAAACACTATGCAGTATAGAACTATTTACAATGAGAAAGACAGTAAATAGCCATTTGTGAGGTACCAAGTCATACATTTTGTAACAATACAGCAGTATATGAATACATAGATGAGGCAGCTCCTCCTTGAGCGGCATGACTTCCATTGTCTCCTTGGCCATGGCATTGTCTGATTGGATTCTGGTCAGGTAACCTAGCAGCTGAGATGTTCAGTGTTAAAGTGACAACTCAATAGTCCTTAGCTGGACTGTTGTTAGAAATCATAGGGCCCCATACAGCCTACCTGACAGGGCCCCCCTTTGCTAAAAAATACACTAAAATCATTAGTGGACACAAACCCAACTTAATTCCTGCTAAAGCTGTGTGTGTGAATGAGGTATTGGGGTTCTTTCACATGGGCGCTGTGGCTTGTACAGTGAATCAGTGGTTTGTGCTGGAGCTGCGTGCAGGCAGAATATGTTACTCTACAGCAACACAGCAGGTGTATGGAAGAAAATTGAAAAAAGGAAGATGGACTTTATAGGCACACGCATAAAATTTGTAAAAGTTAATTGAAGTTTTTAATTGGAGAGAGTTAAAATCATTGTATACAAATACATTATAAAAAACATTATACTGTTGAGTGACCCCAAAGACTCTAGTAACACCTCCAAGATATGTATTAAACCAAATTGGTGCAATAATAGGAGTAACCAATAGCAGCATCCAATGCAAATAAAGCGTGTGGAGTAGTTATGGCACAATATGAGGTCGCACAGAAAATTCGCTCTACATGTTGCGCGCATAGATGCACTTCTTCAGGAGCTTGCAGATATAGTAAGAAAGGTTTCTAAACAAAACAGCACAGATGAATGGTGAGGCCTCACTACTCAACTACTCCAAGCACATTATTTCCTTTGGATGCTGCTATTGGTTACTCCTATTGCACCAATTTGGTTTAATATACATCTATATATCTTGGAGGTGTTACTAGAGTCTTTGGGGTCACTCAACATTATAATGTTTTTTTAATATGTGCTTGTATACAATGATTTTAACTATCCAATTAAAAACTTCCAATTCGTTTTTACAAATCTTATGTGTGTGCCTATAAAGTCCATCTTCCTTTTTTCAATTATCTTCTAAACAGTATTGGGACGTTGGCACACTATTACCTGTGTATCCACACTGTCACCCTGTGAGGCTACACTTTAAATTTGCCAAATTCTTTGTCACAGCAGGTGTATGAACACAGCCATAGGTCCTAATTTAACAGGGATATGGGTGCAGGTGTATGGCCCCCAACACAGACAGTGTGCATTCAGGGACAGTCACCCATGCTTGCAAACCCGCCAGATTAGGACCTGTGGCTTGGTTTGTGTAGCCAATATGTCCCCATAGAGTAACAGGCAGCTCCAGCTGCAACAATCCACTCATTCACAATGCCCGTGTTAATCCTTAGGTCTCATTTACTTGTAAAGTGGTAAAAAAAACAACATTGTTGATCTGAGCTTTTACCGCCTACCAACCACTACCCTTTTTAGCAACAGAAGTAGTATACTATTAGCAGTATAGTAAACTAGTAAACTATAGAAAGCAAAGCACAGGTGAACAAGTCCTTTTACATTTTTTTATCTGCCCTGTTGGGGGGCTTTGGTGAAATATCAGGGATCTAAACAGACCTCCGATACCTCGCATTTGAGGCTGCGAAAGGTACTAAGTACATAGATTTGTCAGTTGCTTTCTTTGCAGCCTTAACTGCACAGATGAATGAATAGGCAGTGCTCTGAGCCTTCTTGCTTATTCACAGACCGAAGCACAGTACATACAGTTTACTATCCTTCAGTGATCAATGAACACAGGAGCGATCGGGGTACCGATCGCTCGCTGTGTTAATTCAGGAAAGGAAGGGGCTGGTAAATATGTCAGATTTACTGGCCCTCTCTTCCACTCTCCATTCTAAAACAATCCCCCTGTGTGCCCTCTAGGGATGAGCTTCGTGTTCGAATCGAACGCATGTTCGACTCGAACATCGTGTGTACGGTCGTTCGACGAATTACGAAAGATATGGGCCGTTCGGGCCAAATTCTAGTGGCGCATCACAGCCCATAATTCACTGTGGCATCGCAGTGCATTGCTGGCTGATGATTGGTCAAGCATGCACTATGACCCGCATGCTTGGCCAATCACCGTGCTGTGTGTACAGAGAGACGTAATTGTCCAAAGCCAAGGAGGCTTTGGCCAATTATGGCTCAGGGGGTTTGGTACACGCCCCACACTATATAAGGCCACCTGCACGGCGGCCCTGTGTAGTGTGTTCCGGCTTGAGAGATAGACAGAGAGATAGAGTAGGCAGTTAGATAGAGTAGGCAGGTCGAATCAGTTAGCTGCACTTACAGTGTATTGTGTGTATATATATATATATATATATATATGCATCCCAGGTGTGTGTGTGTGTATATATATTACACTGTATTCAGTTTAGCTAGATCCTGTTCTTCTCTACCTAATATACTGACAGGCAGGTGTTTTTACAGTATTTCCAGTTACTGTACTGTGTACCCTGCGCAGTTGCACCTACAGTGTCCTCCTGAGGAGTCCCTCGAACTGTTTGACCACAGTGTTGGGTACATGCTCCAGGAGGATGCCCAAAGTTTTGAAGGCTCCGATGATGGTACTCAGCTAGAGGAAGGTAGTAACATGAGCCCAGACAGAAGGGGTGCCCAAGAAGGACAGCAATCTGGCAGTCATGTTACCCCTGCTGCAACATACTGCCAGGTTTGCTCCAGTGATGAGGAGAGAGGAGATGATGAGGTCACTGACTCCACATGGGTGCCTGATAGGAGAGAGGAGGAGGAGGCACATCACCGAGGCAGGATGCCCTCCAGGGGCCAGCCTAAGGGCAGCACACCGCAGAGCTCCGCATGTGCAGGGCGCTGCTGTCTCTGCGCGTTATTCCAACAGTTCTTTGGTGTAGGCCTTTTTTGAGACGAGTGCATCAGATTGCACCGCTGCTATTTGCAACATATGTCTCAAGCGTATCTTGTGTGGCCAAAACATCTCCCGCTTGGGCACCACATACTTGATCAGACATATGTTGACCTGCCATGCAGTTCGTTGGCAAGCGTACCTAAAAGACTCACACCAAAGAACAAAGAGGACCTCTCCTTGCTCCTCATCAGCTGGGATCTCCAAACCCACTATACCTTCAATCTTCTCTGAGAGCTGCACTGAGAGGAATGAAGGTGTAGAATTAGGTGTGTCACAGCCAAGTACTTGCGGGCAATCTGCTATCGGTATGCCGACGTCAGATTGTACCAGGCAGATTTCCCTGCCCCAGCTGCTGCACCGCAGAAAGAAGTTCGCTCCCAGCCATCCACATGCCCATGTTCAACATGCGGTTGAATGCTAGGTTTGCAAAATTGCTAGCACTTCAACTGCTACCTTTTCAGTTGGTAGACTCTGCCCCCTTCCGTTAGTTTATGGAATGTGCGGTTCCTCAGTGGCACGTTCCCAAACGCCACTTTTTCTCATGGAAGGCGATTCCAGCTCTCTACCGGCATGTGGAAGGCAATGTCTTGGCCTCACTGGACAGGGCGGTCAGCGTTAAGGTGCATATTACCACTGACTCATGGTCCAGCAGGCATGGACAGGGACATTACCTAAGTTTCACGGCGCATTGGGTGACTCTGCTGGCAGCTGGGAAGGATGCAGGACAAGATGCAGTAGTGTTGGAGGTTGTTCCGCACCATGCTTCCAAAATGCCACTACTGCTGATTCTGACACACCTCTCTCCTCCACCCCCTTCTCTTCTTCTTCCTCCATGGCCTCTTCCTGTGCTTTGTCCTCGGAACCAGCAGTGCTCTGTAGGCGTTCAAGGGGCTACGCAAGTACGCAGGCCAAAAGATGCCATGGGGTGCTTGAGCTGGTGTGCTTAGGGGACAGGAGCCACACTGGGGCAGAGATTACGTCAGCTCTGCAGAGGCAGGTTCAGAGGTGGTTGACGCCATGCCAAGCCAACTTAAGCCAGGAATGGTGGTTTGAGAGAATGGCACCAACCTCCTCTCCACCCTCCGACAGGGACAAAAGACCCATGTGCCCTATTTGGCTCACGTCTTTAACTTGGTGGTGCAGCGGTTCTTGGGCAGGTACCCGGGCTTACAGGATGTCCTGAGGCAGGCCAGGAAAGTCTGTGTGCATTTCCGCTGGTCATATAATGCCAGTGCTCGGCTGGCAGACCTCCAAAAGGAATTTAACCTGCCCAAGAACCGCCTAATCTGTGACATGCCCACCAAGTGGAACTCAACGTTGGCCATGCTGCAGCGGCTGCACATGCAGCAGAGGGCCATCAATGAGTATTTGTGCGACTATGGCACCAGGACAGGGTCAGGGGAGCTTGTTTTTTTTTTTCCCCCACGCCAGTGGGCCATGATCAGGGATGCAAGCACTGTCCTGTCACCATTTGAGGAGGCCACGAGGATCGTGAGCAGTGACAGTGCATGCATCAGTGACACTGTCTCCCTTGTCCACCTGTTGGAGCACACGCTGCATGGAATAATGGACAGGGCACATGAGGCAGAACAGAGGCAGGAAGAGGAGGACTTTCTTAGCTCTCAAGGCCCCCTTTACCCAGTGTTCCTGCGTGCCCACCGATCACACAGGAAGAGGATGAGGAGGAGGATTGTGTCAGCATGTAGGTGGAGCCTGGCACTCAGCATCAGCAGCAGTCTTTAGGGGATCATTTACAGTCCCAAGAAACCCATAGACTTGTACGTGGCTGTGGATCATGTCGTCCTTAGTGACCCAGAGGACTCCGGACCGAATGCCTCAGCAAACCTACGCTGCATGGCCTACTTGATCCTGCAAAGCCTGCAGAAGGATCCTCGTATTCGTGGTATCAAGGAGAGGGATCATTACTGGCTGGCAACCCTCCTTGATCCACGTTACAAGAGTAAGGTTGCAGACCTTATCTTACCGCCGCAGAGGGAGCAGAGGATGAAATATCTTCAGGAGGCCTTGCAGAAAGGTCTGTGCAAGGCGTTCCCAGAGACTGGGAGGTTACAAACTCCTGTTCCTGGACAACGTGTTGCCGAGGCTTCGGTCAAAGAAGGAGCGGTGGAGAAGGTGGCCGTCTGACCGATGCGTTCAGACAGTTTTTTAGTCCGCAGCCCCAAGGTATGTTCGGTTCCAGCAACCATTGCTAACGTCTGTTTTACACGGTGCAGGAATACCTAGGGGCAAGATCTGACTTGGACACCTTTCCCACCGAAAATCCTCTGGGTTACTGGGTCTTGAGGATGGATCACTGGCCAGAGCTTGCACAGTATGCAATTGAGCTACTGGCCTGTCCTGCATCCAGCATTCTTTCGGAACGTACAATCGGTGCTGCTGGAGGCTTTGTAACCGATCACAGGGTGCGCCTGTCCACCGACTCGGTCGATTGACTGACCTTCATAAAAGTGAATCAGTCTTGGATCACCACCAGATACCAAGCACCTGATGCCGATGTAACCGAATAAATTTTTTTTTGAAATGTCAGATCCCTTCAAGACTGCCTATGCTGATGCTGAGTGATTATCCTGTTATGCTGAGTGACTATCCTCTTCCTCAATGATCATGCTGATAGCTTGTAAGAATATTTTTGTTTCTGGGTGCCGCAACCAGTGACCAAGGCCCAATTTTTCAGCCCCTGTTTAACAGGGGCATGTAATTACAATTTTTGATGCAATTCTTTGCAGCAGGGCTCGTTCCTCCGCTCCAACTAGAGTATCTGTGAGGGGTTGCAGTGTTGTGGCACCAGCACCAGTGCTGAAGGCCCATTTTTTTAGCCCCTGTTCAACAGGGACATGTAATTACAATTCTTGATCTAATATTTCACAGCAGGGCCCATTCCAGCGCCCACCAAGAGTAACTGTGAGGACTTAGTGTTGTGGCACCAGCACCACCATCACCAAAGGCCCAATTTTTCTGCACCTGTTCAACAGGGCCATGTAATTACAATTCTTGATCTAATATTTCACAGCAGGGCCCTGTGAGGGCTTACAGTGTTGTGGCAGCACCAACACCTAAGGCCCCAATTTCTGCAGAGTATATAGGGCAGGCCCCTACTTTCAAACATCCAACTTACAAATGACTCCTACTTGCAAACGGAAGGAGACAACAGGATGTGAGATGAAATCCACCCCTAGGAAGTGAAATTCTCTCCTGTAAGAGTTAATATGGGGAAAATGTTTCTCATTTCCACTGATGCTTTATCACCAATCCTTGCTTCACTAAAAACCCCAAATTTTCTAAAACATTTGTCATTGTGACAAAGTGAGGTGAAATCTTCTGAGAAGGAGCACAGACAGCAAAACAAATGTCACAGGGGTGATAACCCTTTCCTATGTTTTCCAAAAAGCTTAAAAATAGATTTTTTGACTGGAGCTACACTTTAAAAATGTACCAGTTCAAAATGACAAACAGATTCTTCTTAACAATAAACCTACAGTCCCTGTCTTGTTTGCACTGTCATGGCTGAGATACATAAAAAAAAATATTTTTTATATAGCCTTCAGCTGAGGAGTCATCACTCCAGGAGAACGTCCCCCCCCCCCCCCCCCACAGAACAGGCTGATTAAAATTATCCTATCCATAGGAGAGCTGAAGTCAAGAGACAAAACTTATGTTGAAACAGAGTTTTCTGGTGCCACCTTACACGAAACCAGCTGACAATGGTTACATTTGTGTTTTAAGATCCAAATAACAAAGCCTTTGATTAAAGGAAAAGCCAGGGTAAATAACTCCATTGTTTCATAGGGTGAGATCGCCTCCTTAGTGAGAACCCAATGTTGACTCAGCTCTCCCTCAGGCAATGACTGAGATGCAAAGTTAATTATACACCAGAACAACAGTCACGAATATCTGAAGAGTCTATAATGAATATGTGTCTAAATATGCCTAAAAGGAGGAGTTGTTTGTACAGCTAAACCCTTTATCTAAATCTTCATTGAGCCTGTCCAAGGTTCATTTCAAATGCTTGAGGAAAACATTAAAATCCTGTATACATGTGGTATTTTAAATATATGTGATTATAAGTAATTCAAATTCTGTATTCAATTCCAGAGCACAGATACCACCATGATTTTAGTATCTACTGACCCAATGAGTAATCTGTCATAAAGTAGAAATATAATATTTTGATATAGAACAAATTAAGAATTGTGTTGAGATACCCATCATTGTTATAAAGACATAGAAACCGTGACCACATCTACGTAAAAACGCCCATAAAGCATGTGATGTCCCAAGAAAAATAGGTCTTCATAGGCTATGCAAGAGCCATGCATTTATCCATATAAACATCAATTTTGTGTGATATTGATTAAGTGTATTGTATATTGTGCCAGTTGCCGGAGTCCCTGAATAATAAAGATATATATTCATAAGCCCCAATATATATAAGTAGATGCCCATCATGAAAGAGAACATATTTTTTCTTTTAACAAATAGTTTAGAACATATTTTTCAGTCCTCAGACACACCTAGTGGCTGAAGATTATATTACCTGAGCTCATCAGGTAAATCATTAGAGTTCTCCAACCTATGGAGAATAAGCCAAACTTTCTGGGCAGAGCTTATGATAATTTTATGAGCTTATTGTCCCAGATGGTATAAAGCATGTGAGGGCCATAGAGAGAGGATCACAGACCCGCACGCTGGATACACCCCCTACATGATCAAGAAGCCTGCTGATAACTGACAGCTCCCCATCTTGCTGGACTTTGTTACTGGAACTACTAGAAGTACCTATAATTTGTTGGATATCTTCCCCTTTTAAACTGCTGGTAAGATACAGACCATACAAATATTAATGAATCCTTTTCTCTTTAAATTGTAGGGATTGTATTTTACAGTTCACCTGTTAACCTTCTCATGTACAGGGTGTAGGGTAGTTTAACAATTAATCATTTTTCCATCTCGTTTGTGTAGGCTGGGTGTGTTGAAGCAGTGTTTGGGGGAATTTAGAAATAGACCTGTATTACAACAATTTAAATTACTGTGGTCCCAGGGAAATTATTAATCGCCCATTCAATTTAGTAGTTCTGTTGGATTAATATTTCTTTCAAATTGACAATATCTATCTGTTGACTCCACGAGACATACTTTGGATTCCTTCCGGCCAGAGAAATTCAGAGGACTGTTTCCCCGAGCGACAAGGGATATCGTGTTCTTGAATGTAAGGCGCGATTACCGTCAATATTTTTCTAACAGAACCATTTGGGCTCCCCTGAGTTATTTGTAATATATTAAGAAAAATTGTTTTATTGCCGTGTTGATGTTTTTGTTAATGTGTGTTTGAAATATCAATCACCAGAACTCCCAGTTCTGTATGAAATTGTGTAACTATACTTGTAAATTAATTAAGTCAAATTATTTATTATTCATTTTATTGGGAGATGTTTATACATTGGTAAGAAATCCCCATAGATTGACGAATTCAGGTAATTATTGTGGTATGTACTGATTATCTGAACAAGATTCACAATTTTACCGTAAGGTTGGAGGCACTGAACAAAACACTGAGATCTTAAATTTAAATTCCATACCACACTTACAACAAGGTGAACCTCCTTCCTAGCCTCAAGCACACAGAGTGGTACAGGTTTTGCTCAAGAACATCCCTGTATTTAGCACCATCCATTTTTCCCTCAACTCTGACCAGTTTCCCAGTCCCGACTGCTGAAAAACATCCCCACAGCATGATGCTGCCACCACCGCGTTTCACTGTGGGGATGGTGTTCTTTGGGTGATGTGATGTCTTGGGTTTGCGCCAGACATAGAGTTTTCTTTGATTGCCAAAAAGTTCAATGTTAGACTCATCAGAACAGAGCACCTTCCTTCATACATTTTTGGAGTCTGCCACATGCCTTTTCGCAAACTCTGCCATAAAGCCCAACTCTATGCAGCATACGGCTTATTGACGTCCTATGTACAGATACTCCAGCCTCTGCTGTGGAACTCTGCAGCTCCTCCAGGGTTACCTTAGGTCTCTATGCTGCCTCTCTGATTAATGCCCTCCTTGCCCGATCTGTGAGTTTTGGTGTCCGGCCCTCTCTTGGCAGGTTTGCTGTTGTGCCATGTTCTTTCCATTTGGTTATGATAGATTTGATGGTGCTCCTAGGGATCAAAGATTTGGATATTTTTTTTATAACCTAACCCTGACTTGTACTTCTCAACAACATTGTCCCTTACTTGTTTAAAGAGCTCCTTGGTCTTCATGGCAGTGTTTAGTTAGTGTCGCCTCTTGCTTGGGTGTTGCAGCCTCTGGGGCCTTTCAAAAAGGTGTGTATATAAGTAATGACAGATCATGTGACACTTAGATTGCACACAGGTGGACATCATTTCACTAATTACGTGACTTCTGAAGGTAATTGGTTGTACCAGAGATTGTTATGGGCTTCATAACAAAGGGGGTGAATACATATGCACATGCCAATTATAATTTTTTTTTTTAATTTCTGAAATAGTTTTATGTATATATTTTTCTAATTTTACTTCACTGACTTAGAATATTGTGTTCTGATCGATCACATATAATTCAGATTAAAAAAACACTGAACTAAAGGCTGTAATGTAACAAAATAGGTAAAATGCCAAGGCGATGAATACTTTTGCAAGGCACTGTAAAAGCTGATCGTGGTAAATGGTTTGCCTCAGCACACTATCTGCTACATTTTCAGGAGAACTTGTTCTGTTGAAAAACAGACTTACCGACTGGATCACCAGATGAAAATGAAAGAAAGCAAGCCTAAAAAAGAACTGAATATTGCATTTTTATTGTATGTCCTTATGTTTTTTTGTTTTTTTTTTAAGATGTCAGCTCATTATATATGTTGTAAACTGTATCATGCATTTCTAGACCACGGAACTGCTTTGGATAAATAAAAGTTTCAAATATATGTATACACACTTTATATTTGTTTGCAGCAACATATCTCATTTAAAGTCCCACTGTCTTTTCCTTTTCTTTTATCCACCTACACTAAACAAGAATTCTATCCTAAATATACGGGTGGAGGGTGAACTTATGCACAGTTGATAAATCATGTTTTTAGGTTAAATGTATCGTTATTAACATTTTAATCAAAACAAGGCAGCAGGTACTACATCACAGTGATGTGAAGACATATTGATACAGGTAAGAAAATATTGAGCGACAACAGTAGTCAAATTCATCCTGAAAAGGTAGAAGAGTGTGAAGGCTCCTATGGTCCCCCATATGGGGTTACATAATAGCAAACAATGAGTATGTAACATAAGGGGGCCCGCAGGAGAAATCCAATAATGGAGTATTTATAAAATATAGGCATTAAGAAGGGGAAAGAGGGGAGGGAAAAGGAAGAGGAGGAGAGAATGGAGCTGGACATCCCGAGCATCCACCATAGGAATAAAAAAGCATGGTAATGGTAAATAGGCTTTACAGCGGAGAAACAAGACAGAACCTTATAGCCATGACAACACTAGGAGAGGTGTGGCATAGAACAAAAGTAGTAGCCGTCAACTCCATTTCCAAGAGGGTTAAGCGAACTGCCGGGGGGGGGGGGTGTTATCCACCGCAGACTTCCCGAAAGAGGTGTGGTGGCTCTTTTCCCTGGGGACTAAAACACCTGCCGGACTCTATGTGAAGCTCTTTCTTAAATAGGGAAACATTTGTAACTAGGACTACACTTATATGCTGCCTTCCTAAGGCCATTAACTTAACTAGGGTTTTAACGTGTGTATTTTTGTGTATATGGCTTCTTTTGTTGATAAGGAAGACCCATGCCTACACCTTTTGTTTCTAATGACACACACCTACTCTTGACTTTAATTAATTGCGATTATTACGATACAGCCCTCAAGTGGGTGGAGTTTGTAGTAGTATATATGGTCTAGGTTTTTAGTGTGTATTTTGCTGTGAACAAAGCTACTCGCCAAAACATGTAAGCATTTGATCTACTCCTGTGCAAAAAATAAAGATATTCATGTGGATATTGGAGTTGCCGGCTACTACTTTTTCTTTATGCTGAATTCTAGTGCAGTGTTTCTCAACTCCAGTCATCAAATTGCCCCAACCGGTCATGTTTTCAGACTTCCCATTATATTGCACAGGTGATTTGATCAGTTTCACTGCCTTAGTAATTACCACAATGGTTTCATCTGAGGGAAATACTGAAAACATGACTTGTTGGGGCGCCTTGAGGCCTGGAGTTGGGAACCACTGTTCTAGTTCATTGAGGACACTAACGAGTAAGAGCACCTTCTTTTGGATTCCATGTGCAATTCAAGGATCTGTTCCCCGTTGTGAGCACTGCACTTAAAAAAAAGAGGGAAAACCACTAAGTCGGACTTTGAAGGCAGATTGGACCAACAATATCGATAAAAAAAAAAAAAAAATCACAGATTTTATTTATACGTAGAAATAGAAAAAAAACAAATGCATATACAAGTCATAATAAAAAGGCATATATACACAATCAGCTGGAAATCGGCCAGTATGTACAATTGACCACAGAGAGGGTCACATATACCCAAATTGTGTTCAATGGTACAACATCACAGATGCGTGAGCCCCTGTGCATCTAGGCATTTCACTAGTTGGCTTCCTCAGGAAATACATAAAGGGAGTATAAAACAGGTCTCATTAACCTGGGTGTGTAAAATGCCTGCATAAAAAACCTCCCTGGGCAGACATCGGAGCAGCAAGGATGGCCGAGCAATTAAAGTCCCAAGTCGTCTGATATAATCAGAGGGTTGCTCTTCTAGGGGAGAAAGCCATATGTAGAGGACTGCATAGAGCACACTGTCAACAGAATAGCTGCACAAACAGCCGCCAGATCATACTGGCAAAGTATCTATTGCCTGACTTTAACATAGGGATTCAATATGAGGTAAGTTCCCAGCAGATCCACCGCACATATCCCCAGGAGGGCCAGAGCCAACTCCTGCAACTATATATTAACCCAGGGAGCTACCATGACCCTCTCTGTGGTCGATTGTACATACTGGTTGATTTTCGACTGATTGTGTTTATATGCCTTTTTATTATAACTTGTATATGTATGTGTGTTTTTTCTATCTCTATGTATAAATAAAATGTGATTTTTTTAATCAATATAGTTGGACCAATCTGCCTTCAAAGTCCGACTTAGTGGTTTTCCCCCGTTCTTGTTCAAACGGTTTATACGGATGTGGCTTAGGATAGGGATAATAATTTTATTGAGCACTGCACTTACTCCCTATTCCCTCAGAGAGATATGGCAGCCTATTTACAAAGGCAGAGGAATTTGGATGGAAAACCGGCCAATCAATAGGCATAAAGTGTCCCCCCCCCAGTAGCAGTTTCAGTGTGTCCAAAGTGGACTAGTGCGCATCCAAATGTAGCACAAGATTTTACATTTGTCCCAAGTATCCTGCTCTTGCGCCTGCATCTCCTCTATCAACATAACGTCATTCACAAGGTCTACCTAATTAGGTCAAGTGGAGGGGTGAGAGACCCATGGTAAATCTCATTATAGATCTGAAATTTTTTACTCCAAAAAGAATAGATCAATTCACATTCCCACCATATGTGCAAATACGTTCCCATGCTTCTGTTACAATGCCAACACCATTCCAAGGTTGCAGGAAGATACAGAGACAGGGTCCCTATAACACCTGGAGATCAATTTGTAGTTTTTTCTTGGGCAAAGTAGGAGATGGAGGACTTAGGAGTAAAGGTGAAGGATGTTTGCTATTCCATAGGGGAGATCTCATGTCCAAGGTCCCTAGACCATACTTTGGTAAAGTCTCATAAGAATGGAGTAAAAAAGCTTTTATACACAGTGGAGAGAGAGTGTGGAGGGGGCCTTAAATCTAGCGGAGGGTCTATGTACTAGGCCAAAAAGATCTACAGAATGCTGAGTTGAGGACAAAAGCGACAGGCCAACAAAAGAGCTTGCAGTAGGCCAGTCCAATCTTTTGTAAGACCCAAAAGCAGCCATCTCAAGACTACTAGGGAGTTTAGAGTTGTCAAAAAAGAGTGGACTTGGATCTGTGGAAAGCATAAATGGTTCATCTTGTCTATATCAATCATGTTTGTTTGGTTTGTGAATACCAAAAAAGGTTTCTGGCCTACCAGCAAGAGTCTGTATACAGGAGAACAAAAAAATATATACTCTAGGAGTCCTCATAGCAAATTGTATGCTATGCAAAGAAAACTTATCAATCCTCAAATTTCAAACAAAATTTATTTCAAAGAAAAGACAATGTGCAATACTAAGAACATTACTAAAATGTAAAAAGTCAAATACTGAAATTCAATTATATTACAGTAAAGCAGAAACATCTGGACACATATACATACATATAAACACACACACACTAAAACACAATTTCTATGTCAGTAAAAGTGTTGCTTGTAAAAGGTAATGGAGTTAAAAATACATCAGCATATCTGGTACATCATGTTATCACAAAAGTACACAAAAGTGTAAAACTACAATAATGAAGCAAAAAAGAAAAAAAAGCACACACAAGTTACATAAATACCAATACCAGGTCTGATTTAACCCTGATTATTTCACATTAAAGAGAGTATTCTGTTGCATCCACCTTTCTGCCCTGAAAAAATAGGATTTTCTAAGGGCACCAAAATAACGAACTGTGTAACTTGTAACTCATAGATACATAGAAATGTGATGGCAGAAAAATAACTGACTTTTTGTGTGAGTATAGATCTAGATTTAAATCCACTGATGACAAAGTAAAGCTGGCCGTACACTAGCAGAATTGAATTAGAAAATGTTTGTTATAAGAACGTTTGTATAATTTTCCAATGGCTAGTGGGGTCAAATCAACATTTGTCTCTGGAAACACCAAAAGCAGACATCTTTGAAATACTTTCTAATGACATTTGTCATGTCATCAAATGCACTGATCAGAAATTTCATATGAATTTGCATATGAAATCTTATAGGAACATTCGTTTGGAAATCTACTAGTGCATGGGCAGCTTTTATGCATCTGCCTTCCTAAAGCCTTGTGGGAATGTTTTGGTAAACACTTGTTGCCCGTTAAACGAGGGCCAATTACAATTATTTTTTCACTGAATTTAAAACACCAATATTGATTGACTGCTATGAATTACTGTCATTTCACATCATTATTTTTTTGTGCTACTTTGTTCACATTGGCTACAATGGATAGTTTGAAAGCCTTTGAGGCCTCTTGCACACATTACTGATGTATGAACATTAGATATTCATGGCATAAAAAATAAAAAAAACAAAAAACAAACCACAAGGATGGGCTGTATAGCACAAGTTTATTTGTGTGTACACATACCTAAAAATTCCTCTAGTTTTTTTTTTTTTTTTTTTAATCAAGGGAGTGTGACGTACATGCATGTTCTTGCATATATATGTGTGTAAAAATACGGACCAGCATTTTGTGGATATAATTTTTTTTTTTAATGATGTATACATACAATGCCTGTGTGTACAGGCACATTGAAAACAATGGTCTGCAATTACAGCAATACAAAAAAAGAAAATAAGCAAGGCTTGTATGCCTACAAATGCTGCATTTTATGGCATCAGTGTGCAAGATACCAAAAGGCATACTGGACCAAAGTATGCCATTTATGTGATTTACAGGAGTTCATTATATAACTGTTCTGCTCTCTAAACTTACAGAAAGGTGTAGTAACAGTTTCAGCTTTTTGTACATACGTATACAGCTTTGTTACTTGCAGTGCTTTAAGGCACAATCCAGCCCAAACCTTTTTTAGTTCTTAAAAATGCATGGGGAAGGTTTAAATCTTTTTCCGTTTTTTTACTGCTGTCTGTTTCCATTGGGGAGATGACACTGCCTATCAAATTCTCCCATGTAAGTAAATGAGGCTGTGACACAACCACAAGCCTTGCTAAGGCAGATTTCCACAATGCAAAATAGCCACCAGGAGGCATTAGTATCACCTCCTGAACACCTGCAAACTTCCTTTCACTGCTCTCTGGTAAACGATCCACCATCGGTTGATTTTCAGGGGGGACAGTAAATACTTTTACTAGTGTGAAAGGAGCCTAAAGGCACAAGCAGCAATGAAAGCTGCTTTTGCACTTCTGTACATGTAGATGGAGAGGAGAGAGCTGTAGGTCTGATGCAAGTAAAAGCCCATCAACCCTGGCCCTTGACAGCATAACCTTTATGTAGCCGTATCTTTGCCAACCCAGAGTTTGCTGGTCTTAAAGTGATTGTAAAGTCTCGCTTTTTTTTTTTTTTCTATAAAAATAATAAACATGTTATAAATACCTGCTCTGTGCAGTAGTTTTACACAAAGCATCCTCCTATTCTCGGGTCCCCACTTCAGCTCTTCTGGCCCCTCCCTCCTTGTCACGTGCCTCCCACAGCAAGCAGGTTGCTATGTCACAGAGCCCTGGTTCGGGCCACTCTCTCCTGATTGGCTAACAGACACAGCACCACTGCTGTGTCTCAGCCAATTAGGAGGGAGAGTACTGGATGGCCGAGGCACTCGTGGACATCGCTGGATAGAGATGGGGCTCAGGTAAGTATTAGGGGGGCTGCTGCACACAGAAGGTTTTTTATCTTAATGCATAGAAAGCATTAAGATAAAAACCCTCTGCCTTTCCAACCACTTTAAGTATTGGATAACCTCTGGTCTCCACAGAGGTGGACGTGCTGGATGTTTAATCAAGACAGGTGTACTAGGGGGCTAACCACAGCCATACAGCAGTTTTTCTTTAGGGTTCATTCACGCCATTACAAAATGTGAGCACGCACACGATAACACGCTCATTGTATTAAGGTAGATCATTCATTTAACTGCTGCCATGTACTGGACTGCAATGCACGGTCATCGACTAGGTGCATCAGGGTGCTATTTAGCATGACACATATCTGCAGTGCAATTGTGTGGACGGGCTCTAAAACCATACTTCAGCCAATTTTTAAAGTGCTGCTCTGTGCTTTATAAATGTGCTTTGTGCATTGGATATCTGAAGCAACGCCCCATTTATTTTAGTAGGATGAAAAAAAAGTGGCAGGTGGTGTAAAATAAAATGTATCACATGACCAGTTTAAGGTCATGTGACAGAGCTCTCCCAGCTGGGAGTGTTCTCTGCAGCACAACACAGATATTGGAGGCTTCACACTGTGCTTTGCTACTTCTATAACTGAAATGTAAAATGCAGGGGCAGGGTGGGGTTTTAGAAGCCATGTTCTGCAGATGTCAGAGAAGATAATTGGCTCCAAAGTGTTAAGCTGTATGTGTTTACGACCCAATAAGGGCTGGTGTTTTTGTTTTGGGGGGGGTAGCAAACAACCCCCCCCCCCGGACGTTTGCTGGTCGGTCCAGCATTTACCTCATCTAGGCGAGTAGCAACTCCGTGTCCTCTCCTCTATCGGTGACTTCTAGCATGCGGCTTACTTTCCTCCTCCTAGGCATCCAATTGGATTGCCTGTCCTTTTAGCCAATCGGGTGACAAAACCTGCTTCCTGATTGGCCAGGAGGAGGATCAGTGTTACAATAGCGAATACCCATTCGCTGTTGTAACACACCTGGGTGGGTTTGTGAGCGAATTCTCTGCTCCCCGTGCAAACCCTATTTTGAAGATTATTAGAGCTTTAATCAGTGCTTTAAAAAGAAAACACCCACCCCGCATTGGAATCCATGCATCCGGCATCCTAAAAGGGGCTCCGCATGGATAGGGGGAGATGATGATGGATGGGGGGGAGGGGGGATAGCGCCCTTAATAGATGGGCCTCCCCTGTTGAGGCCTCAAATTCTGGCCAAGTATCAGAGCTGAACATTTCTCTTCAGGCACCAAACTATGTGTCCTTGTTCTAAAGCAGTGCAAATAGTCTATAGCTTTATCCCATGAGATGAGCAGTGCTGTGCAATGGTATTTATGTGCTGTATAGCAATTTTTATGCCCTCCTATATGTGGGAGTAGAAATAAGTAAACATTTCTTACAGATATGCTTTTGTTCAAATCAGATCAAAGCAGTTCAAATCACCACCAGCTCTATCAAAATGACTGCAAGAGTCGGCAATTAACAATTCAGCTGCAATAGGGCATGTTTAATCAAAGCTATGGTCGGGATGTCTTACCTTGAATTGTTTTTAATATACATGAACTTAAGTGAAGAGCACACCTTTTACAAAGGATTATAATAAAATGTGGATCCACAATGTCCAAATGACGTAATCTTGCAGAAACCTGTGCTAGGAAAAACACACGATTCCTTTGCCAACCTCTCCTTCTGAAATGGTGTTTTGCCTGGCATGTTGAATCAGTGGCTTTAGCTCTGAGCTACTGACCCACAACAAGCATGTATACCAGGAGTTCTGACTTCATCGTTTGCATATTTGTGACCAATGATCCTAAAGCAAGAGACAGCCAGGCAGCTAGCAAGCATCTCTCAACATAGGCTTCTTTAACCACTTGACCTCCGGAAGATTTTACCCTCATTCATAACCAGGCCATTTTTTGCGATACGGCACCGCGGGATGTTAAATGACAATTGGGCAGTCATGCAACGCTGTACCCAAATAAAATTAATGTCCTTTGAGCTTTCTTTTGGTGGTATTTGAACACCACTGCGGTTTTTATTTTTTGCGCCAAAAACAAAAAAAAGATCGAAAATTTTGAAAAAAAAAAATATTTTTTACTTTCTGCTATAAAACACATCCAATAATTTTTTAATTTATTTCAATTTTTTTTTTTTTTTTTTTTTTAATACTAACAGTGGCGATCAGCAACCTATAGCGGGACTGCGATATTGTGGCGGACATTCGGACCCTCACACTTTTGGGAACCAGTGACATGAATACAGTGATCTGTGCTAAAATATATGCACTGTACTGACAATTGCTAGGAAGGGGTTAAACATCTAGGCTGATCAAAGGGTTACATGTGTGCCTAGCCAGTGTTTTGGGGTACTGTGTGCAGTGCTTTTAGTAAGGGAAGTAATGCATTTTACTCCCTGCTTTGTGGGCAAAGAAAATCCATTATTTCCCCGCTGACAGTACAGGTCTCCGCCTTATTTACATAGGCAGGGCTCTCTTCTTTGTAAATTCCCAACGATCCGTGGGTGCTGGTGGTCATCCATTGGCTGCTGCTGATCGGCATCTGCTGTGTTTAAACACAGCACAGCCGGGTCTCCGGTGGCATGCATGCACTTCCTACCCAGAAGTGCCGGATCCCATACCTAGTACGTGACCTGGCACAGGCCACACAGCCACCTTGCTGCCGTATGTTATATGATCGGCAAGTGGTTAAAGAAGTTTCAAAATGAGATATATTTCAAGAATTTAGATAAAATGTACTCATTTGGCTCCTGATCCAGGTGAAATTAGGAGCCAAAGGGTCATGTTATGCTCTACACAGAGGTGACTCAATTAAGGGTCCCAAAATCCTTTAAAACAAATAATCTAGTCTTAAATACAACAGCGTTTCTCAAACACTCTCAAGTCTCACCAATAGTGCATTTTTTTTGTAGATATCCATACATAGTTATATAACTATGGCTATGCTGTCTGTGAGGTTACCAACATAAGCACATAGGGGTGGGTGTCTGATTTTTAGCAAGTGCCGAGGTGTTGCCATGTTTAAAGTTTAACTTCACCCTGGATTGAGAATTTAGTCCTGTGTTATCTTGCAAGTAAACCCAGTCTGGTCATATTCTTTATCTCAGACTCTAATGTTATGATCTCCCCACTAACGTTTTCGGGTCTACTGAGCTGCTGTAGCTTATACAAATCCAGCTCCCAACAGTTTCTCCATAAAACAGAAAAAACTCTGGGAAGTCCAGCTGCAAAAGTGACATTGTTGTAACATGGGACAAGGAGACATAAGCCAATTTAGCACTTGTGTGCCCACTGTAGCAAGCGTTAACCCATGGTGTATGTTTATTGCCATTCGTTTTCAAAGAGAACCCAACACTCAAACATTAATAAGAGAAAACCCCACCGGACCCTTATCGCAACACATGCAATAAGAAACACATATGTTGCTTCGTTGCTCACTGGAACAAAAATAAAGTCAGATTTTTTTTTTGGTCTATAGAGGTACTTTGAGGGCCCATTGAAAATGAAAGGGCTTATATAAAAAAAACAACGCTTGCACAATTGTAAGCAGACCCTGAAAGAGAAGAAGTCAACTGGTAGATTAATTGGCTCCTATCTAAAATTGCCCTAGTATGATGATCTACTGAGTGAACTCAAGATGATGGTCTCATCATCTGCTATCTGCCAGCAAATAAAGTGTTTTGAGTCCTCAGGGAGAAGAGCGCTATAGAAATATAAAATGATTGATTGAATTGAACTCTTATATGGAGGGACAACAAAATAAGCAGCAACAAACATTTAATTCCAATCTCACTGTATCAAAGCAAAAATAATCTAATCTAAAACACATCATCCAAATGCAGGAGGTCACTTTCGGGAGCAATCAATATAAAATTTTCAATGCAATTGTCTTGATATTTTCAAGCACACAACACTATGGTTCTTCAACTCTGAATTTATGAAAATTAGATTTTTTTTTTTTTTTATTAGGACAATTTGCCCATGCAACAGCACAGAGACCTAGAGCTTGTCACATCAGTAGGGAATAGAAACCTCATCAACGTCTACCATAATAACTGACTGTATTACCTCTGTACCCACCAGTAAGATTAAAGTTAACTCTAGAAGTAGACTACTAGAGTGTTCACTTGAATTATCTTGACGGAGTTCTAGAAAACACACTACAGATACACAAATGCCTAGTACACACAATCCAAAAATCATATGAAAAATACTGCATTCGAACCGATCGTACGATATTCTGATCGTTACTACACCGCTTTCGAGAGCCAATCACGGCAGTTCAACTAAAATTATCCAAAGGGATAAACACAAAAAATGTTCTTGTACGATACCAGACCGTAAGATTTTTATTTAATCAGTACAGTCTTCGTCCGAAAAAAAAAATAAATAAAAAAAAAATTGGGAGAGCAAGACCACGCATGCCCGGAAATGAAAGAATACATTACAATACAACACATAACTTCTGAAGTTGTACTGTCATACAAGAATTTTTTTTGTAAATTTAGTAACCACTTTTTCAATATGAGACTAGCATGCAAAAAAAAAAAATCAAAAACCATGATCGCATTTGTCCTATATTCTCATTGTGTGTACGATGCTTAAGTTGCACTCTACTTTCCCTTACCTTGGTAACTTATATAAATCCAAGTTTCAAAATATTGGTTTAGTTTCTATAATATACTTCCAATGACTGTACACTTTACAAAATGGGGTGGCACAATGGCAATATTTATTAAACAAGAATCACTTTTTTATTTAATAGAATATGTTCCACTGAACAGAAAAGTATGGCTACATTCCCAGTCTGGGAGTCTGCCATCTGGTTTTACAATGCGATTGGTTAGCGCAGTCTTAAAAGGCATTGTTCATGTCTGATTTTTATACAGTTTTATAGACTAGTAAGCAGCAGCAGCTCCTCTTAACTTGAAATTCCTTTTTAAAGCAGAATTCCAGGAAAAACCCTTCTTGTTCTGGATAACGTGGGGAAGGATTTAAAGCTCTTTCAGAATTTTACAGGCACGTCTTGCTTGGGAGCTTTCCCCTCACTTCCTGTATGGTCATTCAAAAGTGTGAAGTCCAACATAGCAAAGAAAAGTTTTTTTTTTTTTTTTTTTTACATAGAAGGCTGGGAAGGGGGTCAAACAGGTTTTTATTATTCTCCCTGTCCCCATTGTGGAGGGTCCCCCCACTTCTGTCCTGGGGACTACAAATGAGTGAGGAGAATCTCCTCAACAGAACACATGGCACATTACACAGAGCTTTATTGCCCTGATGATCCAGCTTCATATTAGAAAAAAAAAACGCTACCCATTTCTGTACATGCTGGTACCATCTGTCTACTGTACACTGAAATCAATCAATCAGGCATACTGCAAACCGAGAGGAGAGGAGTGGAGGAACAAGGTTGCTAAGGTAAGCATAAAAGGTCCTGGTCATTCTCCACTTTAAACATTTTAACTTGTGTTTTAGTGGCTGCCTATAGCAGATTTACCCAGCAGAATTTTCTGTACTAGGTTAGTTTGGTGCCAATCTAGCAGCTGTCCTTCAGTAACATTCTGGGAAGAGGAAAACATAAAAAACTCTAAAATATGGTCCATTTTCTGTGTTCTGCCAGTTAGCCTGCTACAATGTGCACTCATTCTGTAGCACCCCAATAGGACCCTAAACTCAATGTCAACATCACATCCTAATATCCACCATACCCTACTGTGTTGGGTCACTTACATTCACACAGCAGTTAATGTATAGGTCTTCTGAACATTGTCAACATCTGCAGCCGACACAGCATCCAACCTACATTTATACAATCCTTGCAATATTCATCTAAACTCAACTTCCGTTTTTCTCCTTCCTTTCTGTGGGAACATTTACGAATCACCCGACATGAAAGTTTTAAAAATGTAATTTTATATTGAGGCTGGAAAAAAGTGACCATCTACATAAAACTGATTATTAAGCAATCTGATTCAATGTTTAGCAGAGTCCCTAAGACGTCTTAACAAGATTCCACCCTCCTCAGTTTGATGCACATAAACATGCATTCTTGGGCAATAATTGCATAAATGTGTATGTAAAAGGCTATGGGAAAGTAAATGTTAAAAGTATAACTAAAAAGGTAATTTTTTTTTTTTTTTTTTTAGGTTTGGACAGAGGAGAGGGATTAGAACACCTGTCAGGTTTGTACACTCATTACGGAGTCACCCACTCCATTTGTACCGTTTACCATTATCATCCAAGTGTAAGTATAAGACCCCTTTCACACGGGCTGTCCGATCAGGTCCGCCTGTCAGTTTTCCAGGTGGACCTGATCGGACATTTCAGTCTCTTCTATAGAGCGGCAGATGTCAGCGGACACATGTCCACTGACACCCACCTCCATAGGATCCTGTTCGCCAAAAACAGACGAATGGTGGTCCTATGCTCCATCCATCCAGCGGATTAAATGGGAATGGACAAGCTGTCCATTTTCATTCCATTGCCCCATAGAGACGAGCGGGACTGGGTCAGTGTCATCATATCTGTCATCCGCCTGCTCAGCGGGGATTAGCAGAGAGATCCCCCCTGAGCAAGTGGATTTCGCTTAGCGGAGGCGCCCATGTAAAAGGGGCCCAAGAGAAAAAAAAAGAAAAAACTTTTGGGTTGGCACCAGAACAGTAAGAAAGGGGAATACTTCCGATGGGGACACCAATTCTGATGACCTGGGGGGACCCCAATGGATTGCCCTAATTTGCAATGATTTCCTCCCACTTCCCGTTTTGGCTATGGGACAGGAAGTGAAGGTAAAGCTCACAAATGGGACACAGATGGCAATAAACTCACAGGGGTTATACCCCTCCCTTACGCTACCCAAAATGAAAAAAAAAAAGTTTTGCCTACAGATCTACTTTAAACCTGTGGCCAGAGCAGACCTTATGCCATTTGCCTAATTAGAATACCAAGATTATTAAATGCTTTGCATAGTTTTTTTTTCAGTTCAATCTCAAACAGTGATGGAGGGGCCCCTCTGAACCCCTGACCCATTCTAAATGCTTTTTAAAAAAATTGTAACCAATAGGCGGCAGAGCTTGATGACATCAGCACGTAGAGCAGGAAGGAAGCTTACTTATATGCGAAAACCATGCTTGCATTGTTCATTAAGGAAGCAACGCTATTTTATTAAAGAGGCAATTGTTCTAGTGCACAGGATTTGTGCACTGGATTACGTGAGTATATCTCCTCTGTGTTTTTGATGTTTTAATAAAGTGTATGGTGTTTTTAATACTGTACAATGGCAGTTCCTATTTCCTTTGAGCACCATTAACTGGAAGTACTGGTAATTGCTTTCTGGAGAGTATGGAGATCCATGGTGGTGATTAAGCTCCCAAACGTGTCTGGAGAATTATTGGAGCCTTATTAAAGAGCAAGGTGCTTTTCTATTTTATACTGAGGTGAGCAGATACTGTAATTGGTGGTGTATTACACTGGGTGTACACGGCAATCTTTCTTGAATTATCATTGGGAAGGACTGTTTTTCTTTAACACTAAGCACTTTTGGAGTAGATTGATACAATTGTTTTCTGGACTTTTGAACATAGTATATTGAATGCACTTATTTATGCAATACACAACTTTTTTTAGGTTTATTTATCACGATTTTGACCACATTAATGCAGGTCATTGACTTGCACATTGTTACTCATGCATTTTAACTTACATTGACTTGTATATATATTGCAGTGAAGATTGCTGTGAATTGCACGTCATCACATGTTAAGAAGTGCGCGTTTCAATTTTGTTCTATTTTTGATTGCGTTGCACTTCTTTTTGAATATAATAATTTTTATGTGGATGGACAATATCTTGGTTCTTAATTTTTTTCTACAATCCTCAAGCTGTTACTCCAAAGGCAGAGTCAGGGTTCTTTATGTACTTGGAAGCTACCTCAAAACTTGATGTTACATCAGATTGGGATACTCACCTATACCCAGATCCAGTGCTCCACCACCTTATCTCCCTTTTAATGTCTGTGGATATTTTCATTATCTCTTACCTTAACTGTACTTGACTGAGATTTGGTAAAACAGCTACATCATACTTTTTAGGCAGTTCCCATAACAATAGCCATAAAAGGCAAAATGTTTTAACATTACCATTTCAAGATCTTCAAAAGCATTAATATAGTTTTCTAAATGTTAGAAAATAAAAACCAACATTTTACAGACATTTTCAGGTGGAAAATTACAGTAAATTTACAAAGCTATTCCACCAACACGCTATTTTTCCAGACAAAAACTAGAAAACACTTGTGCATGGTACACCGCATTGCCATCTGCTGGTGAGAGACATCCATTGTTTTTATCCATTGTGCAGGCCATTCTAGGACAACTGCATTCACACTGACTGAAATGACCATCAACCCACAGGAGCATAGTAGAGATTGTTATTTGAAAAAGCTGCTTAACAGCAAACCAGTGATGTCACACATTACCCTTGTGCCTAACCAGCTGCATTTATTTTTTTCCATAGCTTAAGGTTGACATAAAAAAAAAAAAACATATGTTCTCTAGACAGGAAACAATACTTTATACTAGAAGGGCAAATAAAACCATAAATACATCTAAGTAGCACAAAAAGTTTGGGGGTATTCAAGGATACACCCTTAACATATAAAAAAAAATGCTAAAAAGTTATGGCTGGTTATTTATCCAATTTATATAAATTGCTTAACGCTTCAATTAAGGTATCACGTAAAAACTTTGGTAAACTACAAGTCAGTCACTTTTACAAGCTGCTCCATGTTTTGATTCAAATTTGGGGGTAATAGGGAACAGTTTGTTTGGCTTTCCTATTTTATGGCGCTTCCTCTGTGGGTCTAGTCAGTAGACAGAGTAATGCAGATACTCGGGGATCTCTGGTGGCTTTTGCCAGGCAGGACAAGCTCAGTCCTTTCAGAAATGTATACCAGTTTCTCTTCTTGTAGGCTGCATGCACTAAATCTATTTGTTTGGACATTAGTGCTTGCACCAGCAGTGTTGACACCTGTAACATTGTGTATAGGAGCTGCTCCACTCATCTGTTCGAAGGATTTACTGAACATAGCTGTTGCAGTCCGTGCAAGACTATAGCTGCCAGGTTTAGGAAGTGACTGGCTAGTTGTCAAAGTCAGCCTTTTTAGAGATACTAGCTCTAAATTCTCACTCATAGCTCTCTGGTTCTGCTTCCTGTTGAGATGCTCACGGCAAGGATCCCCTGTGGATTCCCTTTCTTTACCCCCGGCCCTGGATCCAAGAGATCTCCTCTGGGCTTTACCCAAAGGCGGCCTACTGAAGCTACCGCTGCTGCTGTGAGACATGGCCGATTGGCTTGAGCTTGAGGCTGCCCTGGAACAGAAACCTTCGTCCACCTCGGCTATTTCAGACAACTCATCTGGTAGGGTCAACTCTGCGGAGTCTGAAGGAACAGATGTATTAAAAAAAAAAAAAAAAAAAAAATTAACGCCATAGTTTGAGGAGCAGCAAAGTGTACTGCTGCAGCATTATTTAAGGCATAATCATTTGAAGCAGTGTCAGACATACTTACCCATTTATTAAAAAAGAAAAGAAAAATCAAACATTCAAGTGTACCAGTTATTTTGCAGCAAACAATATGAAGTGAAGGAAGAGGATTTAACGATAGAGGGTTGCACACATTTTGAAAGGCTTATTTTAAGCCAAACCTGCTATACCATTAAAGCAGACATTCCTTCAGAAATAAAAAGGTTCTCCAGTCCAATACCCCAAAGAAATTTCCTAAAGAAAAAAAAAAATCCGGAAAAATAAACTGTTGACACAAGACTTACTTTGGCTGTGGCTTCTGACAATTCTAGTAGGCATTGGTAACACTGGTGCCTAATCACTACCTCCTTAGAAAGCATTGGAAGCAGGGGCTAAGGTCAGCATTTCTCTCTCTTGTCAACTGTTTATTTTTGAGTTTATTTTTATTTTTAATTTTTTTTACTAATTCTGTTGGCAGTAAAGCAGACCTTCCATTTTTATGGAACTTGTGTGTATGCAGGTTATGAGCATGCCTATCACACTTCTATCACAACCTATATATACACACACAACTCTATACCTCCTACTGTTGCTATGAAAGCAAACAAGCATGGAGGCACACAGGGTTAAAGTCATTTTTACACATCACTGGCCAAAGATGCAAAAATAGCCAAAATACAAACCAGCATCTACTTTTACAATCCTCCTCCATCACATCATTATGTTTATTACATAAATGTAAGTGTGCTTTTGGTGTAAATGCATAAAAACTGTAGATTCAAAGAGGAAGCATGCATATGTTGATTGTGAGAAAAGTCAAGTGGTTAACCATGCATAAGAACAGATTTTAAGGTCACCCAAATTTATGAATGCCTGCTTATACCACAAACACAAGAAAAGAAAGGCACACCAATTCACTACAGATTTCAAACCTCCAAAATTTAAGGGCAGACAAATGGAAAGGTCACATGATGCACACTGACTTCAATATCTGTTTAGAGTATACAGACTTACTACATATATGGTCTATACATAGAAATTAATAAGTTATCTTCTGTCATCTCTATGCATCTGCATTTTAAGGAAAATCACATATCTACTATAGATATAGATATACACAATATTTGCATGCAGCTTATTGTATGTTAGTGTTCCATGCTTCCAGCATATAGCTAAGGAATCCGTTCAAGCATGAATGATCGGTTTAAAAATCTAAACTCAAAAAATACCTAACCGATTAGGACATTCCCTAGTGAAACCAAAAAGACTTACCTACCGAGCACCTCTGGTAAAAACTGATCAGTGTGGCAATTTTATTCCTGTGCATGTGCTAGAAGACTTCCACTGATGCTCATGAGACAGCCAATAATTCAAAAATGAACCTTCCCATAAGGAAAAATGCACTAAAGTTTTTTTTTTTTCTGATCAAACTCCTCTAGGCTTCCCTAATGAGTAAAGGACACCTGTCAGCTTTAAAAAGTGGTAGTAAACTGCAAAAAAAAACAAAAAACAAAAAAAAAAGAAAATCTTCTCCCTGCAAGTTAATATCATAATGTGCTAGTATGCATCACATACTAGCACATTATGAAATACTTACCTGAAAATGAAGCCCTCCATTGGCACGCTATCACCGCTGACAGGGCTTCCATCTTCACCTGGTCTTCCATCTTTACCTGGTCTTCCTTCAGAGTTCACAAACTGTGGCCATCTGATTGGCCAAACCACGTTGTTGCCACTCCTGTGCACGGGAGTCACAGCCGCGGCATGGCTCTCTCAATGGACGGCACGTCGTCTATTGAGAGCTCAGTGTGCATGCACAAATGACATCACCAGCACTGCTTGGGTAAATATCTCCTAAACTTTACACATTTAGGAGATATTTACTGTACCTACAGGTAAGCCTCATTACAGACTTACCTGTTGGTATAAATACAAAAAAACCCTTTACTACCACTTTAAGCTGAATGCAAACTAATGCCCCAAACTTCTTGCATTTTAGGCATCCTCTCTAGTGCCAAGTATTACCATTAGCGCTCCTGAGCCAGTTGGTGCTACAGCCCCAAAAAAGATCCAACAGAATGAACTATTCTGAAGATGTTGCTGGGCAAGCCCCCTTCCATGTTCAAAGCATTGCAAGAAGAGCATTCACATATGCCTCATACTCAAAAGTACCAGGATGGGGCTGCAGAGCAAATAGGGATGGCAGGCAGGAGCATTAAGTGTAATTCACATCTTGTCTTTAAAGCAGAGCTCCAGGCTCTTTTAGAGAAAATTAGACGTCAGTAGCTACAAATACTGTAGCTGCTGACTTTTCATATTAGGGCACTTACCTGTCCACGAATCCAGCTGTGTCCTCACCCGAGCCGACTTTTCAATCGGGTTTCAGGTGCTGCCGCCGCCATCCCAGCTAAGGGAAACTGGCAGTGAAGCCTTGTGGCTTCACAGCCAGTTCCCTACTGTGCATGCTGCGTTTTTGACTGGCCTAGGTGTGGGGGAAGGAGTGGGGGCAAACATCCGCGGTGAACTCAGCTGGAAGTGGGAGCATGTACCTGTCGAAATCGGGGGGGGGGTGCCAAATACTTGGGGGGAGGCAGAGAAGTGGAGCTGCCCCTTTTGGGTGGAGTTCCTCGTTAAGACACAGCAGGAAGCGATAAGGAATCTCACCAAACTAAGGGAATTCCCCTGTTATACAATGGTCATTACATGGGCTCCCATTGGAAGACCTTTCTTTAGCTCCTGTTCTGGAAAGAACGCTAAAATGTTTGATTGCCCATCGGCGACAATGCTCACCAGAATAAACAGAGGGTAAATCTGCCCAGCAGGGAGACAGACAGTAATACACACCTGACAGGGATTCCAAGCCCTCATCACTGTATCCAAAATGTAATAAAAATATTTTGGGTACACACACTTCAAGAGTACAGGTTTGCTTTAAATGGCAGATAATTTCAATCTGAATGGTACAGAAAAGAAAAGGCCAGGAGCAAAGTATTTTCTACTTTATGGAGTGGGTCTTGTTGGAGGGAATAAGATTTTAAGACCTATGAAAGGATAATCTTCATGAGTAAATATAGATTTAGTGTTTAGATTTAGTAATGATTATGTTCAAAGTGCAGTAAATCCATGGCGCCCAATGAGATTTCAGTATTCTGTAGACACAGGAAAAAAGATTTAACTGGTAAATTAAGAGAAACCCCACTAAACACTACCTTACCCAAAAATGTCCTAATTGCCTGAAAAGAAAGTTAAAGCAATTCAGGTGGAATTGTTTAAAGGTACCAAACAGATACGCATGCTCGACTGCAGCCATTAAAACTTTTTTTTAGTATGCGCACCCATGCACTGTGACCCTTTCACTTGCAGGTACCTTGTGCCCATCATCTATCAAGTGATTAACACTGCACTCTGGCATGTGAAGACATCCCGTCCTCCATCAATCTCCTTACAGATTTTTGCCTTCTGATTTCAGGCTTGCCCTCAGTTCTAGACTCTGAACAGTTTTCATGTAGAGCATCATTATCTGCTAGTGGTTTGATTCTCTCCCCATTGCCGGCTCTGTCTCCTGGCACATTGGTGACACTAATCTCGGGTATGACAAGGTTGCCCATGTCTGAGGAGTCATTATTAGTGTCATTTTGTTCTAGATGGAAGAAAAAAAAAAGAAAAAAGGAAGGTAATGGCTGAAATGACAATGGAGGGAATTGAAGACAAAACAAGTAATGTAAATGAACATCAACACAAATGTTACATGAATAATGAACAAATGTAAACCAGTTAGACATTAGTTATGGTTAAAGCTTGACAAATATAAAATTAATGATCATTATAGGGAAAAAATAAATAAAAAAAAACAGTGAGTTGTCTGAATACATTTAGTCCAAGTGGTTATCATTATAAATCGGTGACCCCTAAATTGTAGGCTGAATGCGGCCCTTTGTTTGCCCTTATCTGACCACTGGGGCATTATTCTTTCCACGGAGATAATAGGGAAATATTCTTCCCAATGACACCAATGACGAGACAATTCCTTTGGCTGGCGCCAACAATGGGGCGCTATTTCTCCCACTAGCACCAACAATAGAGCGAAATCCCTCCCACTGACACAGAGGAGCACAATTCTTATTTGCATAAAAAATGGCGCACAATTCTTCCTACAGGCTCCAACAATGGGGCACTATCCTTCCCACTGACACCAGTGATGGGACACAATTCTACCCACTGGCATCAACAATGGGTCATTATTCCTCCTACCACTAACAGGTTCTAGGTATTCTCACCAAACCTCCAAGTCTGAAGCTTTGTTTACCATGGACATTAGGACAATTTCTACTCCCAATGGCCTCAGTCTGCCCCCCTATTGTCTAAAGGACAGAGAACTGGCCCTTTGTTAGGAAAATCCGGGGGTCCCCAGTTCTAAATGAGCATACTACTTACCTTCAACACAAAAATATATGAACCATTAACACACATGACTAAAAGGACATTTATAGCATTATTAATTTGAGTTCCTACAGTAATAACAGAATTAATCATTATTTGGCATTTAGAAATGTGGTCAATTCTGCTAAATTATTTCAGACGGTGTTGGTCACACAACCATTGGCTATGATTTAGTTCACACAGCCCAGCAGTATCGCTCTCACCATTTTTCTTATTAAGTTTTGAGCTACAGAAGCAGTTTTATAAATTAAGAATCCGATCTATCTAAATGATTAACTTCAAAATCCACAGCTGCTCTCCTACATCTACTATCTATTTAAAACGCAGTCAAATTCCCAGTTTAAATGTGGAGTTACATAATGCATGTTTAGCACTGACATGATTGATAAACTAGGATGAGAGAAGACGTGGATAGCATTTGGGAGGATTAGTCTATGATTATAAAATGGATAAACATTTGTATCCAAAGCAAAAATACTTCATAGTAAACCAGATTTTTTTTTTTCTAACAAAATAAAAAGTAGGAAAGGTTCCTTGACAAGAGAAATATTTCCAGTGGGTCTATTTTTTCTCAATTTGTATTAATCTATTTATTTTTTGTTAATTCTAAAGGGTGCCAAGTTAAAGGGTAATGTGTACATAATTTTTATTTATATTATGTTCAGGGCTTGGGTGCCGGTAGGGGAAAGGGATCAAGATGTAATGGCATGACTCCATCCCAACAGTAACTCCACCCAACAAGCACATACTTTTTCTCTCCCGTGGTCTCAATACCCCACCTACTAAATATTTGAAAAGCAAACCAAGGATTGAATAAATGATGCTTCTAAATTTCTTTAGCACCTTTGAGGAATTTTAAACAGAAATCAGAGTGCATATTTATTATATTAATTTTTCATAATTCTCACAATCTTCGTCTTTCATATTTTTAATTAAAGTGGTATTAAACCCAGAAGCAAACTATTATTTACACTGCAGTTTACCATTTCTTAGATGTGGTGGCTGGATTTGTTTTCTTTTTTAGGGTCCTTTCACACGGGGCGGATCCGTGATGATCCGCCCCGTGAACATCCGCTTGCTCAGCGGAGGATCGCTCCGTGGATCCCCGCTACGCAGGCAGATGACAGTGTGCAGCCACGGACCTATCAGAGCGCCGCTCTCCCCTATGGGGGATCGGATGACGACGGACCGTAGAGTCCGTCGTCACCCGATCCGATAATGGATGGAAAAGTAGGCTTTTCCTCCGTTACACTTTTTCGGATCGGAGCGGGTCGGATGTCAGCGGACATCCGACACTCCGTAGGAGGTCTATGGAAGGTCCGTTCAGGTCCGCCTAAAAAACTGACAGGCAGACATGAACGGATCGTTCATGTGAAAGAGACCTTAGTCTTTCTTTCCTCTATTTTCACCTGCTGATCCAGCCAGTACGTCTGTTTTTTAAAGAACAAGCTCTTTTGCAAAATGTATCAGTAACAGGAATAAGAAAAGCCAGGTGTGTTTCTGGTCAGATCACCAGGTGAAAACGGGAAAAAAAAAGCATAAACAAAAAAGAAATCTGATGCAGCCACCACATCCAATAGTTGGTAAGCTGCAATACATTACATTTTTGGTTTTGGGTTTAATATTGCTTTAAGGCCTCATTCCTGCTGTGTGGCACCGGTCTGTGCTGTCAGAAACTTGTTTATTCTTGGAACACATAATTACTAACTGCATACTAGCAACATCAGTCGCTGAGCTTCTAAACAATCTTCAGGACTTGCCTCAGTGTATCCTCAGAATATTTACTCCAGCATAACGCCCCCTACTGGCCGCTTTTCTTAGAAGGCTAAGGGAGGATTCATTTCCTCCCCTACTATCATTAGATGATAAAATACATATTGTCTGAATTAATTCCTATTTTCACCCGAGTATGGATACAAAATAATTTCCCAAATAATATTTAAACTGAAAACCATTGCTTTCTTTTGGAACCAAGAATCTATCTGGTGTGTTGCTGCTGTTTTTAATTAGAGCCATATGGAATGCTAAGCCAGCAATACACTATAATAACAATAGAAATGTCTCTAGCTCACACCCACCCCTGAGGAAGGAGGTACACACACTCTGAAACGCGTCGGTGCAAGAGTACGTTCTAACTCACGTTCTCATTGTTAAGGCCTCATACACTGTGAACATTTTAAAGTGGCTGTTAGGGGCGTATGGTGTGTTTTATCCTGCCCCTAAATGCCCTTGCAGGTTAGCCTATGTGTCCATGCACACATGGGTGTTTAGAGGAGTTTGTAAACAGGGGCATTCAGAGGCAGAAGAAAAACCCCACTGCCAGCGCGCCCAGGAATAGCAGCATTTTGGCAGAAAAAAAAAAGTTTCACACGTGTAAATGCACGTTAATTATAGGTACATTTAGCGCTTGAATGTTAATTTCAATGGGCAGAATAAATCATTATGCTGACCAATGAAATTAATTAAGTGCTTGATGGACCTAAACACGTTACATCGGTCATATTTTGTTCTGACAAAAAGCTGCTGCCAGGAGGAAAGGCGTCTAGGAGAGCTGGCAAAACACCCAGTGGGCATGAGACCTAAATGTATATTGATTAGCCTCAATGGCTCAGTGCCATCACTCTAAACACAACTTTTGAGAGCAGATATCAGCCACAAACATTGTTTTCAAATGACCAAGACTAGCACTGGGAAAAGGGAGTAGTAATGCACAGGAAGCAGAGCCTGAATATGTGATGAGCAAGTCTTCCGTTTAACAAAAAAGCTATTATCTAGAAGTTTCCATACTGAATGCAAAATTCCTTGGCACTTGCTTTATAATCTGATCATATAATGACCATGGCGTGTATAGTTGTGATTTTGATTAGATGTGATCAGACTTCCGAGTTAAGTGGAATAGCAATCTGATTGAGCAGACAATGCTTAGTTCTGCAATAGGTGTTGAATGCTTACAAAAATATTTTCATTTCGCAATTTCACCAGGAACCTGGCAAGTTCCTTTTCTTTATATGACTCAATGGTTTTCTTATTCAAAATAAAGAGGCATATGTGTGCCTCTACAGCCGTGGCCAAAAGTTTTGAGAATGACAAATATTAGTTTTCACAAAGTCTGCTGCCTCAGTATTTATAATGTCAATTTGCATATACTCCGGAATGTTATGAAGGGTGATCAGATAAATTGCAATTATTTTCAAAGTCCCTCTTTTCCATGAAAATGAACTTAATCCCATAAAAAACATTTCCACTGCATTTGTGAAAAAGGCTTCAGGGCGCCCAAGAAAGTCCAGCAAGCGCCAGTCTCCTACAGTTGATTCAGCTGTGAGATTGGGGCACCACCAGTGCAGAGCTTGCTCAGGAATGGCAGCAGGCAGGTGTGAGTACATCTGCACACACAGTGAGGGGAAGACACTTGGAGGATGGCCTGGTGTCAAGAAGGGCAGCAAAGAAGCCATTTCTCTCCAGGAAAAAAATCAGCAAAGCCGCCATTTCTTTCCAGGAAAAACATCAGGGACAGACTGATATTCTGCAAAAGGTACAGGGATTGGACTGCTGAGGACTGGGGTAAAGGCATTTTCTCTGATGAATCCCCTTTCTGATTGTTTGGGGCATCCAGAAAAAACCTTGTCCTGAGAAGAAAAGGTGAGCGCTACCATCAGTCCTGTGTCATGCCAACAGTAAAGCATCCTGAGAACATTCATGTGTGGGGTTGCTTCTCAGCCAAGGTAGTGGGCTCACTCACAATTTTGCCTAAGAACACAGCCATGAAGAAAGAATGGTACAAAAACATCCTCCGAGAGCAACTTCTCCCAAACGTCCAAGAACCATTCTCCATAAGGAGAAAGTGTTAAAATTGGCTTTGGGAACAAAACATCAACATTTTGGGTCCATGGCCAGGAAACTCTCCAGACCTTAATCCCATTGAGAACTTGCCGTCAATCCTCATGAGGCAGGTGAACAAAGAATTTCCCACAAATTCTGACAAACTCCAAGCATTGATTATGCAAGAATGGGCTGCCAGTAGTCAGGATGTGGCCCAGAAGTTGATTGACAGCATGCTAGGGCGAACTGCAGAGGTCTTGAAAAAGAAGGGTCAACACTGCAAATATGGACTCTTTGCATAAACGTAATGTAATTGTCAATAAAAGCCTTTGACACTTATGAAATGATTGTAATTATACTTTAATATATCATAGTAACATCTGACAAAAAGATCTAAAAAAAAAAAAAACTGAAGCAGCAGACTTTGTGAAAATGAATGTGTGTCATTCTCAAAACTTTTGGCCACAGCTATACTGCATGGAAAGAACAAATCATTGTACTAAAAATGATGATTAATTTTTAAAGAAAAATTATATAGTGTGGCCACCACTATGAGGACGCTTTGCAATTGCTTTACTCCAGGGCACAAACCCATGACAAATGTCCCAATACACAAAGTAGGTTTCGTCCCACTACACCTGCGGTGAATAAAAATATGGTCGACCCAGCTACAGATCTATGGGGTTTACACAAGTTAAGGGAATTACTTTTGCTTTATCCTTAGTCAACATAACGGCTATATTAACACAAGACGTTTGGATGCTCCACCTGAGGAATAATATAAAACTCTTGCTCGTTATGCAGCCATCTGATCCTGGGAGATAAATGGTACTCTATGAAATCACAAAACAATCACATGCACTTAACAACACAAATGTGAGAAATGGTAGCATGATTGGAGCAGTCTGGTGAAACATAAATCTCTTCAATTGCAAAATTGTCTGCTCTGAATTATGCATGGAAGCATAGTCCTGGATTGTTTTATCAGCGTACACTGTGTAATGCAAAATGGGCAGGAAAAATGTAGCAGATTGTAAAATATGTATAATGAATGTATCATATTCACCAGCAAACTGCAATCTGAAATACTGACAGAACATTCAGCTTTCTTAACAGGTATTTTTACAGTATTTCAAGCAATCAATGTTTAAATTGTGGTTATATTTACAAAAATTCAAATCTATGCATCAAACCTTGGTATATACAACCACTTCAGAGAGGAACGCTACTTCCATAATACATAGTAAAACACGCACCCTACTAAATGACACCCTAAAGTGCTGTATACAGGGGCTGAATATCGGCTGACATTCAGCCTGTGTGTACGTCTGTCGAAGGGGCATGACTGAAAAAGGTTTGCCGATCGCCATCCGATCAGTGTTCTCAGCCAATGGCTAAGAGCGCTGATCGTTGTGTTCTGGTGGGGGGCGCCCCCCGTCAGAACATAATAGTTCAGTGGGGAAGATCGCTGTACCAACATCGCACTGTAAAGCCTAGTACATGCTATTAGTTTTTGTTCGTTCAACCCAGCGGGCTGAGAGAAAAAAATAAAGAGCTCAGGAGGAGCCGATGTACTAACAATAGAGATTGTAAGCTCTAACGAGCAGGGCCGATTCCTCCTGTATTTAATTGTATTGTAACTGTACCCTTTGCCCTAATGGTGTAAAGTGCTGGGCAAGCTATTGGCGTTGTATAAATCCTGTATAATAATAATAGTTCAGCGATCTCCCCCGCTTATCTCCATGCGCTGATCGGCAGAGCTTTTTCTGTCAAGCCCCTTTGACAGAGGCTGGCCGAATGGCTGTCAAACAAGCTGCGTAAACACGGGCCTGAACGCTGGCCGATTTCTATTGAACCGATGTTCGGCCTGTGTGTACGGCACTTTAGTATAGCGGCTCCTCCTGAGCTCTTCAGTTTTTTTTTGGTTCAGCCCAGAAAAAAAAATAAAAATAAAAAATAGTAGTGTGTACTAGGGTTTAGGGTACCTTGTCAGCGTATCTCAACACACATGTGTTCCCACAGAAAGCATTACTGTGTTGTAGTGCTGTAAAAAAATGATGCACGTCCAGTTGTGTGTGTGTTGTGGTGCATTGGCCGTTTGGATTTGGCTTGATGAAAAGGTGGCAACCCTAACACTTTAGCAGCACAGGCCAATTTTTTTTTTTTTTTTGTAGTACATTAAATTCATTACCTCTGTACAAAGCAATGCACAGCAATTTTTTTTTGTGTAGCATACACTGTACATATATTTTTGTAATTAACCACTTCCCGCCCACCGTCATATGACATCCTGGGCTTTGGGCGGGTATATCTGAATGATGCCTGTACTTACAGACATCATTCAGATATTGCGGGTTTCAGCCGGCGAATCTCTACACCATAGGAATGATCATAGCGTTCCGCCGCTTGATCGTTCCTATGGGAGGCGAGAGGGGACGTCCCCCCCCCCCCTCCCGCCGCCCTCCGGTGCTTGTTCCGACTCACCGTTGCGATGTAGACGGAAGACGGAGCTTTCTACACACAGACAGGCAGAGGATTGAACACCGCACCGCACACCACAGGATTCATCTGTATTGCATGTTTTGGATAGGATGGTGCACTGACGCACCCAAGCATTGTGAGTACCCTCCTGGAGGGATTGTTTTTAGGGCTTTTCAAATAAATTCCTGGCGGTATTATGCTATGAGTCTCCTTTCTTTTATATATGTCACCATTTGAGCGAGATACAGATCATCACCAGCATACCCTGTGTGAGCCCTGGAGTGGCTCTAATGCGTGTTTTGACACTGTTTAGCTACTGTGTCACACGCTCTAAGGTGAGCGCATTATCCATTGGGGGTCACTGGAGAGCACTGCAGCATACCTTAATGTGCACATCTCATAAGAAGAGCATGAGGAATATTTAGCACTTTTTCAAAAAAAAACAGCATGAGGATTGCCTGCTATTTGTTTGGACACTATTGTGCACTTTGATTTATATACTCTTATGAATGGCTTGGACTGAGATATATTCATTTGTATGAATTGGTTTCAGACACTTTATTTATCAAGTAGCACTTATATATTTTTTTAATCATTTAAAGGATTTTTTTTTTTTCTCACATTTTTTTGCATGGTGCATGTTACCATTTTTCATATATTCAATTGTGGATTATAGTCACTTTCTTCACAGGTGTGTGACACTGTTTATAATTTATAATAATTTTTAATATTGTATAGATTTATTATATTCTTTGTTCACGTATTTATAGCCTTTAGCGCATACACATATATTTATTTATTTTTGGCATATACACGGTATGGAACGTGGTTAGTGTGTGCAGCTGAATTAGGTTCATTTATTCACACTGAAGGCATTAACCCATTTGTGGCTCACAAGATTTTAGCACTATTTTAAGATGTGAAGGTAATTTATGACCATTCATGTAACCCCGTGTTATCCAAGCTCCGAGTCTGTACACTCAGAGGTGTAAACTCACCACATAAACACAGGGTTACATGAATGGTCATAGGTTTCTTTCACATTATCTAGGCTGAGGGATTGGGGGATGTTTGTATAAATTAGATATGTGTGCCATATAATGAAGCGACCTAACACAACCTGGTTGTAGCAGTGGCAAGCCTCCATCCCTGATATGTATTAAACAACAGAAAGAAGAAAGAAATTGGACTTTTGAATGAGGCAGGTCACTGAATGGATACCTTATTCAAATAATTTATAAAATTATTTTATCTGTGCCAGCTTAGGAGTTATCTGTCAGCTGTGATAGGGCTGCAGACTCTCGGACAGGTGGCAACCCTACTGGCCATTCATGGGCTAAACACAATGTTAGGAAGCACAAGAGTGCAATGGCAAACCCCTAGTGTGCAGAGCAGACTATGGCACTGGACTGATAAAGTATACGTAAACCCTCCTATTATATGTTAATGTAATTTCAAAAGTCATGTTCAATCTTTTTAAATCTACAGCTTCCTTTCATATAATACCTTGTGATTCTGCTATAAACTACCTTATTCTACCACCTCCTGTAATATCGGAACACATAGCCATAAATTGATTGATATTCGGCTGGTTGAATTCTGGTCAGTGTTTGGTCGTCCCCGCTTGACAGGGGTCGATTGATTGATCGATGTCTGTCAGAGTCACATGTTGGAAAATGTTCAACAGCGGCTGCAGCCGCTGATCAGTATATTCTGAAAGCTGTGGGTGCTGCTGTTAGAATTCAATGTCCCAGTGTCCTCCTTGTTTGTGTGGATGGAGGAATCAGTTTTGCTCAGCAAGCAAAAAGCTACCTGTGTGTGGCCAGCTTAAAGCATTTGTAAAGGTTCAGATTTTTTTTGTTTTCTAAATAACAAACATGTCATACTTACCTGCTCTGTGCAATAGTTTTGCACAGAGCAGCCCTGATCCTCCTCTTCAGGGGTCCCTCTTTGGTGCTAATGGCCCCTCCCTCCCTTTGAGTGCCCCCACAGCAAGCTATGGGGGCACATGAGCCGAGCCACAGCTCCCTGTGCCAATTAAGGTACAGAGCTGCGGCTCGGCCTGACCTCCTTTCTCTCATTGGCCCTCCTCCCTGCTGAGTGCCCCCAGAGCAAGCTGTTTGCTCTGGGAGTACTCATATGTGCTCACTCTCTAGCCGCCTCTGCGTTGGCTCAGCTCCGCCCCCCCACTCCCCCCTCACTGGCTGTGTCTCAGCCAATGAGGAGGGAGAGACCTGGGAGAGCGTCTGCTCTTGTGCGCATTACAAGTTCGAGCAAGGCGAGTATAAGGGGGGCGGGGGGCTGCACACTGAAGGTTTTTTTTTATCATCATACATTGAATGCATGACGGTAAAAAAAACCTGCAGCTTTTGGAATCACTTTGAGCCCCCCTTCATACTTGAACATTTTGCTGCTGGTTTTACCATTATTTCTAACTGTCCCTGTTCACACTTGTTAACTCTTTTTTTTGTATTTTTAATCATGCATTTTTAATCATGTATTTTTAATCAGGCTAGTTCTAGATTGGTATTAAAGTTAATACTTTTTCCCCAGAGACCAGAGAGTTCTCTATAGGCACCACCTCCCCTTAATATAATCAGAGAAATACCAAGAAACAAAATTGGGAGTTTTGAGGTGCAAAAAATCAAATCAAATTGATAGCACAAATTTCATGATTTTATTCAAACATACATAGTTAAGAAAAATCAATAAAGTTTAAAACCAGAACATGAATAATCATGTGGTCACAGTACAAAAGTTGGTTGCCTCTAATAATTATAATCATGGCTTCTTCTGGAGCTTTTGTAGGACCTTTATACAATGTCACCCAAATGTGATCAAGGTTCCAAAGGACACTCAGGGCCCGCCAGGATGTCCAATGAGATATCAGTGTGTCATAAAAGGGGGGGGGGGGGGGGGACAAACAGCCCTTAATTCACACCCGGTTATGATAAGAAGTCAAGGAATTCATAGGCTGACATTGTATAAAAAGGTCCTACAAAAGCTCCAGAAGAAGCCATGATTATCGTTAAACATGTAGAGGCATCCACCTTTTGTACCGTGAATGCATGATTATTCAAGTTCTGGTTTTAAACTTTATTGATTTTTTAACCATGTATGTTTAAATAAAATCATGAAATTTGTACTATCAATTTGATTTGATTTGATTTTTTGCACCTCAAAACTCTCAATTTTGTTTCTTGGTATTTCTCTAGTTCTAGATTGCGGTGGTTGCCAATTACCTGTTTAGCTGAACTTGATGCAGAAACCACAGTACACAGAGGAGCCTTGGCAAGGCACTGTGGCTTTCACATATATTTGCAAATGTGTGCAACTAAAACCTCTGTTTAAACACAAAATGTGGGATGGGGCTAATTTGGTTTTGTTACAGGCTAGCTGGTAAATTTGGTGAAAATTTTTCTGTTTGTAACGTGTAAAGCCCCTTCCATGTGAACCGTACTGTAAAAGGCTAGTTATAGATTGGTGTGGTTGACATTTACAGGCAGTCCCTGAATTACAAACAAGGTTCTGTAGGTTTGTTTTTAAGTTGAATTTGTACGCAAGTTGGGATGGGTAAATTTAAGTGTAACTCCAGTCAACAAAATAACTTAAGTTTTTTGGATATCATAGGAAAGGGTTAACACCCC
The DNA here is from genome assembly GCF_042186555.1 of Aquarana catesbeiana. NCBI lineage: Eukaryota > Metazoa > Chordata > Amphibia > Anura > Ranidae > Aquarana > Aquarana catesbeiana. The sequence goes on from NC_133328.1 coordinate 114,789,765, forward strand.
TGTAACATTTGTTTTGGGGTCTGTGTCCCTGTTCAGAAGATTTCACCTCACTTTGTCCATGTGACAATTGTATTTTGAAAATTTTGGGCTGTGTGTAAACAAGGATTGGTGATAAACCTTCAGTGGAGATGCCTTTTTCCAAAAACTCTTAGGCCCCTTTCAAACGGGCGGACCATATGTCCGTTTTTAATTCATCCGTTTTCGGATGAAAAATGGACATACATGTATCCCTATGGGATAACGGATGTCAGCGGATGAACATCTGCTGACATCAGTCTCCGCTATACTCCATTTCTGATGACGGAGGAAAACCCTACTTTTCCATCTGTCTGCGGATCGGATGAAAACGGACTCTACGGTCCGTCTTCATCCGATCCCTAATAGAGGAGAGCGGCGCTTTGACAGGTCGGTCCCTGCACAGTGGGCAGAGACAGACCTGTCATCTGTCTACTCAGCGGGGATCGACGAAGCGATCCCCCGCTGAGCAGAGCGGAGCCTGTACACGGACACGTCAGTGTGAAAGGGTCCTTGCAGGAGTGAATTTCCCTTCCTAGGGGTAGATTTCTTTCACTTCCTGTGGTCTCCTTCAATTTATAAAAATGAATCGTATGTAAGTGAGATGTATATATAGCAACTCGGGCAGTGGCGTCTCCAGCTTTCATATTTAGGGGGGGCCAGGGACAAAAGTAGGGGGGCAACTATAATATATATATATATACACATATACACACACACACACATACTGGGGCCCTTTACTACGACCCCACAACGACCCTTTCACATGTTCTGCAGTGAGCTCCCTTCTTACTGTATTGGGGTCCCCCAGGGTGTCAGAAAACAAGTTTTATATGTCACCAGCATACCAAGAAAATATAAGGATCCAAAGCAGTGGGAGAACTATCAGGGTTGCAAAGGTTGTCTTGCCTCCGGGCCCTGGTGTTCTGCCGCTGTGGGGTTCCCCAGCCTCCTCTTGCTGTCCTGCCCCTGCTATTGACTGCTCTAGTCTGGCATCTCTTGGAATTTACAGGATGGTTCTCCTGTCCTAAGGATGGGAGAAATTAGTCTGTTTTTTCAGTAACTGAGAGTCCTGGTGGAGTCCATCCTGCAAATCGCTCTTCTCCCTGCCAATGAGGATGCAGGGGAAGGAGCAGATCAGGCGGTCGTGGTTGTGTGAGCGCTCGCATTATGCAGTGTCAGCAAGCAGAGGGAGGGGGGAGAAATCACCCGCAGGAGCTTACTGGGGACTCTCCCCCTCTTAGACATTGATTTTTTTGTTGGGGGGGGGGGGGGGTCAGGGACGCCATTGAACTCGGGGACTGCCTGTATCTGTATAGGCATATTCTGCCACTGTCACCACCAGGAGCCTTTCCCTGAGAACTGACATGCACCCGTCACTGTAGCGAGGGCATGTAGACAGAAATTGGCTTTAAAGAGGCTGGAGAAAATCAATATGGCAATTCTGAAACATTGTGCAATTGTTTAAGATATGGTTTTACTTCAAGTTGGGGGCGGGGCATGATCCATCCACAGGTAGAAGTTGAAGCCTTGTTTTTAGTGGCAAAGAGAGAAAATCAATTTGATGATGATCAAATATAGTTTCCGATCGTAAGGAGACTGCGCATTGTTGGCATATATTTTGGCCTCGACAGTTTTGATTTGAGGAGAAGCACACTCCATGAGTTTGGGTGAAGGCTGAGTGAGTGATGTATGTAAGTATATCTGCTCTTCATGCTCATTTCACTGTGCCCTTGTTCTATGTTAAGGTCTTCAGAGGCACATCTTTTGACCCTATTCTAAGATTTGAACAGCTTCCAAAATGGTCTACAACAAGCATTATGCCCACAGAAGACTACAGGAACCCCCCTTTTTTTATCTCTGTCTAAAACAATAGCAATTGCATGTCTTCTAAATCATCAAAAGAAGAAAAAAACAAAAACAAACAAGTCATTACAAGGTTTTTAAAATGGTGACTGATGCATTGCTTCATATAACCAAAATAAAGTAACTTCACTTGAAACAACCACCACTCACTAGTAGTAAGTGGTATTGGGTAAAGCATTAGAGCAAAAAAAAAAAAAAAAAAAATTCTCACCATTTCGCTTCCACCTGTGGCCTCTTATAGACATACTGGTGACAGCGTTTCTAGATATCCTGGATGAGGTTGGAGCAATTTCAACCTGTATGCTTTTAGTACCTCCCTTAGTTCCCTTAATAGCAGCTTGGGGTAATGAAGCCTTTATTGCATTTGCAACCTGAAAAAAAATAAAAAAAGAGAAGAACAGCACAGCATCAGGATGTGTATATACTGTGTTGACAATCAGACCTGCAGGAGAAATGGTGTATTGGGGTAAACACTATGTAGTGGGTTCATACAAACTGGAGAAAAAGGATCCAAGATGAAAAAAAGGAGAGGATTAACATACAATTTTTTCTTCATAAATGTATATCAATCAATTTGTTAAAGTGTAACTAAAGGCAAAACTTTTTTTTTTTAGTTTTGGATAGAGTGGAGTGGGATTAGAAAACCTGTCAGTTATTTTTGTTTTGCTGTCTGTGCCCCGTAAGGGAGAATCACGCTTACCATTAAAAGTGAAAGTAAAAGAAAATCCCAAATTTTGGGTTGACATCAGAACAGTAATAGAGGAGAAATCTTCTGATGGGGACACTAGGTCTGAACCCTGGTAACACGCTGAGATACCCTCACTTTGGAGAGATTTCCTCCAACTTCCGGTTTTGGCTATGGGACAGGAAGTGAAAAGAAATCTCCCCTATGGGGCACAGATGGGCAAAAAACTGTCAGAGGTTATAACCCTCCCTTACTCTATCCAAAATAAAAAGTTTTGCTTTTAGTTACACTTTACCCAAAAAAACAATTTTTAACAATCCAACGCATACATTCCATAAAGCGAATGCTGTTCCGGTAATGGAACACAGGCTACATCATAACAAGGCCATATAGGTGAAAAATTTGTAAGCTTTTCATCCCCCAAGATTTGATCATGATCATGCTCCGATTTTGAGAAAACAGTTAATTTTAACGACTATTTTGGTCTTTTCATTCAGAAAGTTTCGGATTTAGGCGATACCTTTCAGGATAACCTAGATTCTTCCTAATTTGTATCATTAGGTATTTTGTACACATACTCACACTCTTTGATAGGTCATGCATGAAGAAATAAAACCTATTAGATGATTTCTAAAATCTTTTTTCTTGGAGTCTATTGAGTTACACAGGAAATCTTAAACCTTTGTGTAATACTGCTGCCAACAGGAGGACTGGATTTGCCAGGCCAGCCCAGGGTATAAATGCACCAGGATCATATACACAAACACATTGAGGGAACCTGTGCACTTCAGTGGACTCAATAGTAGAAAAATTATATTTTCATTGTGTTTTTTATAGAGAGATACCGGAGTTCAGACACTGTTGAAACGCCCAAAAGTAGTCCAATTGAGGGGTGGACAACCCATCAACAATTGCTAACAGGCCCAAGGAGAGAACTGGGGACTGCATGGAGCCACCTGAAGGACAAAAACTTAAATTTGATACAAAGGTGGAGCCCCCTACCAATAGGGGAATCTGCCTACACAACCAAAGGGAGGACCCAGAGATTCAGTCTGATCCTCAAGATCTGGAAGAAAGATTAACACCAGTGGGAAAGACTCCACAAGGAAGAGGTACTGAACCTGAACTACCGTGATAGTGATAAACAGAAAATCCACCAAAAAACCTTACTTCCCATGAAGGGAAGAGAAGACCCACAACCTGATGTGGTCAACAAAAAATGGAGCGAGTCCCCAGACAGAACAGGTACCAAAAAGGAAACTAGGATCAGCAGGTCCAGTCAGCTGATCTGCATGGAAAGGCCCAAGGCCTTTGCAGCCCTGATCCTCTAAGATCAAAGGAATGAAAACTGGCTAAAACTGGCTAATTAGGTTGCCTTGTCTGACAACCAATCTCACTAGGTGAGGGTTCCCACAGGGTTCATGTAAAGAGCACATGCAAGGCTAGGCAAGAATGAATCACCAGACTGCCCAGATAGTACAATAGATGATGAAGCCAATGTATCCTCCTAGAACACAAAAAAGGTGCCGACTCAGAAGGATCCTGCTGAAGAACTGCCCTGCATAACCTTGACCTCAATAAAAGTCTAGATCCAGTGAAGCATCAGTCGCCATGGAAAGGACAAGTACCTTACCTGTACCAATAAAAGTATCCCCCTGATTAAAGGGCAGAACCAGGGAAGGAATTCAAAGAACCATTGTTAAGCAGCTACAGATCCAGCAAGGAGGAAGGATGTATCCCCAGGTATACAGTTCCCACAAAGTCACCAAAATATACTCAGTCTCCGGCAGAGAATACCTGCAGAAGAAAAACTAGTGTGTTCAGCCTGCTAACAATCCAGGAAGACACAGGGACCCTCAGAGATGATTGCCACCTGCCATGCAGGGTCTGATGTGCACCTAGATGCTTGAAGCGCTCTTCTCAGTCCAGAGGCAACTACTTGAGAAGAGAACTAGTTCTTCCAAGTTATTGTCCGTAGTGAAAACAATGTAAAAAAGGTTAAGACACTTGGCATTAGCTAGAGCAGAGACAAGACAACCTCCCAATCCTTGGTAGTGAAGGCCCGGCAGCACCTAGATTGTGTCTACCAGAGTCTGAACCAGGCAGGATCTCCCAACAAGGAAGGAACCACTTGCTTTGAAGAGCCGGATAAGTTTACCATTACACAAAAAAAAAAAAAAAAAAAAAAAAAAAAAAAAAAGTAGCAATAATAATAAATGCATGTTTTTGCAGGTAATGCATTTATTTTTTTGTTGGGGACCTGTAAAGCATTGCACCACTGAACAGTAGATCGTGGGTGTAATGCCAGAGTCATGCAGACTATCTGTCTGCTCGTACCTCCGATACGGGCAGGCAGTTACACGGACAGAAAGCTCAATGAGAACTACAAGCCAACAGCCGCAAAGGCTGTCGGACCTTGTAGTTTTCCCATTCAAAGAAACACAGTGAATGGATGACACGAGTGAGTGGAGCCCCAAACGGCCACATTTTTTTTTAGATTGTGAGAGCTAACAGGGGGAGATAATCCCCTGATAGCTGTCAAAATTGGACAGCGGGGATCCGGTGCATATGTTGGGGGTATATTCAGGGTGTAAACATGCAAGTCACAAAAGGTGAACTTCTCTTTTAACGCGATATTATATGCAGCTGTTTAGAGAGCCACACACACAGGCAGCACAAGAGGGACACAGAGCCACTGTCAATCACCACTGTGGAGGAGGCAAGGTTGAGCTTTTGTGGTGTTCCTCTCATGCTGCCTGTGCATGCAGCGTGCTATGAAGCACCTGAGTGTCCAGTGTGCCTCTGTGCCACCCAGATGCTTCCCCCCTGGCTCACCTGCCCTCTGTCTATCCCTTATAATGCATGTGCTTCTACTATGAAAAATACTGTGAAAATTTTAGAGTTAGGACTGCAGATAATACTGGGGTGCCATGAAGTGGCTCTGCAGCTTATGCATGTATTTGCAAATGTATGCAAACCAAACCCGTTTTTAACGCATACTGTTAAGACAGGATAATTTGGTTGGTTGCAGGCTGGTCGGTAAGTTGAGCTGGGAATTTTCTTTGGTTTTGTTTGACATTACAGCTTTTGTGTAAGGCTTCAGACATTTGCTCCACATGCTCCGTCCAGAAAAAAACCCTATGCCATAGTGGAGAGATCTCTTTGAGGGATTTAGATAATTCTACCACGGTTAGAAAAATAAGGTCACAGACACAATATGGTGCAGGGCAGGGCTGACCAGCAGGAAAAGCATTTAGTGGCCCAGCTCTAGCAGTGAGAACACTGAGGAGAAAATGCATAAGAAAAAAATGCTAGCAAAAAAATAGGTTAGAGTTGTCCCAGCAGAACTGAAGAACAGATGTCCATCCTACTAGCAAAAAAGGCTATTCTGGTAAAAGGGTATTATACCCTGGTCTGGCCTACATTTGTTTTGTCAGTGTACAGTTCTCCTGTAGGTAGCTGTATAATTCAAAGGTTTAAGACATCCTGCATCCCTCATTGGACAAGAAAGAAAAACATTATCCTGCCTGTATAGAGTTCCATCAAGATTAAAAGGAAAACCATAATAGTCCCTTATGCTTACCAGAAGAGCCTCTGGGAACAGTTCCAGCTGTGCCCTGTACAGAACATCATCCAGTGCCCTACGCGCAGAATCCCATTCTCCGTTATAGCTGCAAGAAAGAATTAAATCGTAAGAACTCCAAAAAAGTTAATTCACCTGTACAAATAGGAGGAAAATAGCTTACTTTTGAGAAATTAAATCAACTTATTTTCATTTTGGTGGTTGAGGGCAGGCTGAATCATCCACTGCTTTATATCCCTTGAGCTTGACTTGAGATCTCTACACTTGCATTTCCAGTTTACTCAGCAGTTACAGCCATTACATTTAGCTGCCTGATGGGATTCTCTGGGGAGATGGGGAGATGGGGAGGACAAATGCCAGCTGAAAGACCTCACCACTGTGAAGCTTATTAGATATAAAAAGCAAATAAAATAGGATTTTTGTATTCACCATAAAATCCTCTTCCAAGAATCTGGACGGGCACGGAAAGTCTACGATTTATACTGCCACATAGAAAGAAAAGTGGACACTTGCAAGAGAAAATAAAAAAATAAAAATCTGTAGGCCAGCCCAGGATAACCCCTCCCACTGTCTGCATGTCTCAAATCTGTAGTAAAGCAGTTCCAAGAGCATGATCCTAAATAAAGCGAAGTGGGACCTGTGTCCCTCAATGGTCTCCAGGTAAAGGATTTTATGGTGAGCAGAGCACAAAAATCCAAATTTTCTCTTTTCCATTGAGGGACACAGGAAGCCAAATTTCAGGACTTTCAAAAGCAGTCTAGCTGAGAGAGCTGGGCAACAAAGCAAACAAATGCTCACAGTCCCAGGAAAACTGTAAACAGAACATTAATGACTGTCTGCAGGTATAATAACAGCCTAAAAGGACCTTACACCAAAACTGGCATTAGGCCACAATGTATACCCATTGGAACTTATACAGCGAGTGAGTAGAAGGCCAGGAGGAAGCCTTGCAAATCTGGGAAACAGTTGCTTGATGCTGAAAACAGATTGAGAGACTCGCATAGTCCCAACCACATCCAGACAATAAAAGAGAAATTTCCTTTTGGTGAACTAGAACCAGATAGGAAATCATCCTTCAGTCCCTCTATTTAAGGGAAAAGGAAGAAACTACTTTATGCAAGTCATCCTGGGCCTCAACACCACTTTATCTTCATGCCATACCAGAAAGGGCTTCTTGTGGATAAAGACAGACAAGTTAAGTTCCTCACCTCACAGAGATGATGGCAATATAAAAAAATACCACCTTGGGGGTGAGAGTAGATCAAGTAATGTCTCTACTGGGTTCAAAATAGTCGTTTCTAAAGCATAGAAAACCAAATTCAGATCTTACAAAGCCAGAGAGTTACAAACAAGGGCAACTATATGGGAGACACCATGTACAAAAATCCTAATCAAGGAGTGAGAGGCTAACAGTCCCTGTAACAGTATAAAGAGAGGGCAGAAGCCTCACCCTTGATAGTGCTGTGAGCCAAACATTGGTCAAGGCCGAGCTGCGGGAATGAGAGGATTCAACCCACAGATAAACATTTAGGGTGAAAAAACATAGACACACCAATGAGATATGCCTTCCACGTTCAAACGATAGTCTTTGCAGAAGTAGAATTCCTAGCTTTTAACATCCTAGGAATCCGATTCAGAGATGCCTGTCTTTCAAAACCCGAGCTTCAAAACGATGAGTTAAAACCAGAAACAGCGAAGAGGGAAAGAAAATGAGTTGATGCTGTGAAGCAGATGAGGGATACATTTCATAGGCATAGATAAAGATGTACTGATTCCACAGAGCCACCAGAGCATCCACTGCTTCGGTTATAGGATTCCTGTACCTGAAGACAAAACTGTCTAGTTTCCTGTTGAACATGGAGGTCCACAGACAGAGTACACACCTGTGACAGAGGTCCTGGAACACCATTGGGTGTAGGGACCACTCCCTTGCGTCTAGGCTCTGTCAGCAGAGAAAGTCTGCCAATGTCCGGGAATTAAATAGTAGACATGGCTGAATAAAGAAATTCTGTCCAGGACAGGATCCAATTCACATCTCTGCAGTAAGACTTCCAATTCCTTCCTGATAGTTGATGTATGCCACCACTGTGGCATTGCCCACCTGAATCAGGATTGAATGAATCTCTAGCAGGATTGTCCAATGATGCAGAGACACTGAAACTTCTCAAAGTTCCAGGATGTTGACCAAGTCTTCAGCACTCCTCCCCAGAAGTTGCACTGTAGAGGTCTGGAATGAAAATGAGCAAACAAACTGCCCCGAAAGGAGGCCGACTCCTTGACTTAAAGCGGAGGTTTGCTGAAAAAAATATATTAAAAGCCAGCAGCTACAAATACTGCAGCTGCTGACTTAATATATGGACACTTACCTGTCCAGGGAGCCCGCGGTGTCGGCAGCTGAAGCCGATCCGTCCTTCGGCTCTCGGCTGCTGCCGCCGCCATCCTCGGTAAGGGAATAAGGAAGTGAAGCCATGCGGCTTCACTTCCTGGTTTCCTACTGCGCATGCGCGAGTCGCGCTGCGCGTCCTCTTAGGTCTCTGCTGTATTCTGTGTCTCACAGAATACAGCGGCGGAGGAGGACAGAGTAGGCGGCGGAAGTGGCGTAGGTCACCGCAATCACCGCGGTGATCTATGCCAGGAAGTGGGAGCAAATACCTGTATTAGACAGGTATCTGCTCCCTCCTCCCCCCTGAAAGGTGCCAAATGTGACACCGGAGGGGGGGGGAATCCAAAAAGTGGAAGTTCCATTTTTGGGTGGAACTCCACTTTAAGAGCATGACTCTGATATCCCAGGTAAAGTTTCTTATTCTCTGGAAGAAACATTCTCAGCAGCACCACAACAAGGACTAACCCAGGAACTTCAACTCATGAGTCAGCGACCAAAGATGATTTTTGAAATTTTTGAAAAAGCTTATGTCGTTTCTTCAACAGAAGGTCATCCAAGTAGCCCACAATGGGGATGCCATGAGATCACAACAGGGCTAATACTGGGGGTTAGCATTCTTGTACACAGGGTAAAGAAGAGGCCAAATGTCAAGGCCAGAAATAGTTTGTGTATGGGGCCCCAAAGTAAAAGGTAGCAAACAGTGATGCACTCGAATGATGGGAACATGCAGGTACATGCCCTTATGTCCACAGAAGCCAGAAAGTCTCCCTGGTGATAGGGGACAATAAACACATTCAGAGCATAGAAATCCAAGATAGGAAAGATGTCCCCTTTAAGTTTGAGAACAGTAAACTGATTAAAGTAAAATCCTTGAAACCATTCTGTCACAGGAACTGGGGCAATGACACCTTAAGTCCAGAAGACCCAGAGGGCATCATGAGGAAACGGATAATTTGTGCAGCAACACAGGGATTGGAGGTGAGAAACCGAGAAAGTAGCTGGGAGCAGAACTCGAGTTTGTAGCCCTGAGATATCACCTCTTGCACACAAGTGTCTGAGATGCAAGCTGTTCAAGTGTCCACAAAGGTTAACAAATATCCCCCCATTCTGGAAAGCATCTTGGCACCTTCATGCTAAGAAAGGCTTCTCCGAGCACTTGGAGGACTGGGTGCTAGACCTTGCAGGTAGACGGAGTCAAGCTTGGGGGAGGTTTGACAGAGTAGCAAAATGAAAAGGAGGTCTCACATATAGCGAGGAGACTTTTCTGTATAATCTATATGGCTTCTTTTAATGAAGAGGTGGCTGCTCTTGCCACCAGTAGTGTCCTTGATAACGGTATCAAGAGTAGATCCAAACACACGTTCTTCAAAGGCCAAACAGATCAAACACTTCTTACATGTGGGTTCAGCAAACCAGCTCTTTGGCACCAAAATTGAAATTGTTGCCAGTGCTCTGCCCCACTGACCTACTCACAAAAGGTATCCTTCAGAGACAGGACCACTTCCAGGATATCTCTGCAGTATCAATTCAGTGGGGTCCAGATGCAGCAATGTCAATATCAGGCTGAGGACAGCAGTGTCAGATGGCTGCAATCAGAGACGAGTTCTAGCAACTATGTAGAGAAGAGTTAAGTGAAGAAAAAAGAAAAAAAAAAAAAAAAAGGGGGGGGGGGGCTTATATAGGTCTTTCAAACAGCAGATCCATCCTCCTAATACACTAGCAAAAACTAAGGCATTCTGGTAGCGGAGGGCGATGGATCCTGAGCTCATCTACGGTTCGTTTGCCAGTGTCCAATCCTCCTATAGGCAGCAGTATAACCTGAAGTTTAAAGACATCCTGTGTCCCTCAATGGATGAGAAAGAAACAATGTTTCCTACCAGCAACAAACCAAAGCTCTGATACTATTTTTGAGTGAAAAGCCCTTAAAAACAGCCATTCATCTTTTCTAGGAAAATATGATAAAGGATGGTGTTTGTTTTTGGGTTTTAGTCCCCGTTTAAATGGGCTGCATCCAGTTTGATCAGGAAGAGATCCATGAAAAGATCCCGTGCTGAATCAGAGCAGATCGTTATGGATGTCACTTTTAAGACATCAGTTTTTTGCTGCATTTTAAAACTGGAGCCTTCCATACCCATTTAAAATCTATTGGAGGTCTAATGTAAACTGACTTGCATCCGTTTACTTCAGACCTCAGGTCCGTCATGTTTAGGTAAAAAAAAAAAAAAAAAAAAAAAAAAAAAAAAAAGAGGACACAAACCTTTTCTAATTTTTTTTTCTAAACCTGGACACATTTGGAGGTAAATTATATAAATTAAACACAAGTTCATTTTCATCCAGCTGCTCGTATGGAGCTGCCAATCCGATCCTCTTGAAAAACGGACCTATTTGGACACTGCTCATGTGAAAAGTGCCCTAATCTTCAGGTGGCTGAATCATCTTCTAATGGCCATCAATAAAATGGAGACTATAGGTGTGCGCAGCCAATTGCATTAGGGTGTGCACTCCAAAACTCAAACATTAGTAGTTTTTTTAATTTTTTTATTTTTTCACAATTTCATTTAGGAGCCCCGTCAGGGGGGGCTTTGGTGAAATATCAGCAGGGGGAATCTCAGTCACACGGGGTGTGGCATACCCCCTGTGCTTGCATATGACAGAGACCCAGGCAGATTTAAAAAGTCACAATATAGTGGTTTTAATAAAATTTGCTATTAAAAATACCAGAATCTCTTCTATTCGGCTTCTTGGAATCCTCTCCACAGCATCACTTGGTGGAGAGAGCGAAGGAGTAGCACTGTTAACCAATCATCAGTCTCTTCCTCATTGCAAGGTACTGTCCAAATTTGTGAAAAGAGGAGAGCTGAGGAATCAGGTTATCAGTGCACTGCTCCTTCATTGTTCAAGCATAGGGTGAGGCAGTCCTAGACCAATTTATTTTACACAACTGCAGTGAAGTATGCAGAACATTCTAAACTGCAAAACCTGGATGTGATGTCTATCAGGGGTTCCTAGACTACAAAATTCTGTTTAAGAATTTATTTGACAGTTAAGACGGTTCACATACACGTAATTAACATGTATTTATATATGCCTGGATTTCAGTTTTAAAATCTATTATGCCAACTCCACTTTCATGGAGATTGCCAAACACTTCTGTGCGCCCAGAATGGAGAACAACTAGTATCAATGACAAAATAATCTTAAATACATAAATTAGTACACATTCCATTTGTTATGAGCCTTCTTCAGTTTTTATTATATTGCAAGTTGTACAAATAATTTCTTTAAAAGCTAGAATAAATCTGACTCCAAATACTATGTCCTGTTCTACAAAGTTACGTCAAAGAGGTGTAACTTGTAATCATGGTTCATCATTGCCACTGGTTACCCCATTCTTTGCCCACTTTTATGTCCTTGGCTAGATTAACAAACCTGAACAAAGTAGAGAGAATAATTTCTGTCCTCCACCCACTTGTTTCCTGGCGTCTAAACTTGTACCATTTATAGCTGTGGATACCTGTGCGTGATAGTTACCATGGTTTCAGTACTTTATCTCTCCACTCTTATTTTTGACGCTGATACATCAATAAGATAATACTTCAAGTATAAGTGTTTATTCTACATTAGTATTTGTGAAACATGCATCATTCATTAAAATGTGGCCAATGTGAAAACCTTTAACATGCACTAATGAATATGAATAAGTGTTCCAGGGTCTCATCCATCTGTATAGAGAAGAGTCATTTTCCAACACGCAGACTGCCTTGTGAATTACATAAAAAGAACACTGGAAAATGCGTGAGCCTCCCTTCGTTCTCCTTGCAAAATCAGCCTTGATCAAACTTTATTGCTTAATAAATTAAAAACGAGGGTTCTCACAGACAGCTTAGGGCACTCAGAAAATGCCCTGCTATTGCTTGGTGGGACAACAGCTATACCAGCTTGGGATCACCTAAAATGTCTAATTTGTACAGTATCTCACAAAAGTGAGTACACCCCTCACATTTTTGTAAATATTTTATAATATCTTTTCATGTGACAACACTGAAGAAATTACACTTTGCTACAATGTAAAGTAGTGAGTGTGCAGCTTGTATGACAGTATAAATTTGCTGTCCCCTCAAAATAACTCAACACACAGCCATTAATGTCTAAACCACTGGCAACAAAAGTGAGTACACCCCTAAGTGAAAATGTCCAAATTGGTCCCAATTAGCCATTTTCCCTCCCCGATGTCATGTGACTCGTTAGCGTTACAAGGTCCCAGGTGTGAATGGGGAGCTGGTGTGTTAAATTTGGTGTCATCGCTCTCACTCTCTCATACTGGTCACTGAAAACTCAACATGGCACCTCATGGCAAATAACTCTCTGAGGATCTGAAAAAAAGAATTATTGCTCTACATAAAGATGGCCTAGGCTATAAGAAGATTGCCAAGACCCTGAAAAGGAGCTGCAGTACTTGGCCAAGACCATACAGGACAGGTTCCACTCAGAACAGGCCTCGCCATGGTCGACCAAAGAAGTTGAGTGCACGTGCTCAACGTCATATCCAGAGGTTGGCTTTGGGAAATAGAGGTATGAGTGCTGCCAGCATTGCTGCAAAGATTGAAGGAATGGGGGGTCAGCCTGTCAGTGCTCAGACCATACGCCGCACACTGCATCAAATTGGTCTGCATGCATGTGGTCCCAGAAGGAAGCCTCTTCTAAAGATGATGCACAAGAAAGCCCGCAAACAGTTTGCTGAAGACAAGCAGACTAAGGACATGGATTACTGGAACCATGTCCTGTGGTCTGATGAGACCAAGATAAACTTATTTGGTTCAGATGGTCTCAAGCGTGTGTGTTGGCAACCAGGTGAGGATTACAAAGGCAAGTGTGTCTTGGCTACAGTCAAGCATGGTGGTGGGAGTGTCATGGTCTGGGGCTGCATGAGTGCAGTCAGTACTGGGGAGCTACAGTTCATTGAGGGGACCATGAATGCCAACATGTACTGTGACATACTGAAGCAGAGCATGATCCCCTCCCTTCAGAGACTGGGCCGCAGGGCAGTATTCCAGCATGATAAACGACCCCAGACACACCTCCAAGATGACCACTGCCTTACTAAAGAAGCTGAGGGTAAAGGTGATGGACTGGCCAAGCATGTCTCCAGACCTAAACCCTATTGAGCATCTGTGGAGCATCCTAAAATGGAAGGTGGAGTGCAAGGTCTCCAACATGCACCAGCTCCGTGATGTTGTCATGGAGGAGTGGAAGAGGACTCCAGTGGAAACCTGTGAAGCTCTGATGAACTCCATCAGAGCTCCACAGGGTTAAGGCAGCACTGGAAAATAATGGTGGCCACACAAAATATTGACACTTTGGGTCCAATTTGAACATTTTCACTGCGTTTCACACGTACTCACTTTTGTTGCCAGCGTTTTAGACATTAATGGCTGTGTGTTGAGTTATTTTGAGGGGACAGCAAATTTACACTGTTATACAAGCTGTACACTCACTACTTTACATTGTAGCAAAGTGTAATTTCTTCAGTGTTGTCACATGAAAAGATATAATTAAATAGTTACAAAAATGTGAGGAGTGTTCTCACTTTTGTGAGATAGTGTATGTATGGATAAGGAATGGGGTAGAAGTAGAGTGGAACTGGCATCTTTTCCATTTTATAACTTGCCTGGTCTATTGTCTCCCCCACCCTTCAGAACACTCATAGCAGGTTGGTGCAGTTAAATCACTTGTTCTAACTGTTTAAAACCCACATTTTATTTGAATAGGCTTGAAAAAAGTAAAGATTTGTTACATTTCTTGGTCATCGGTGACTCCCTTGGGAAATTTCATCTCACTTCTAGTCCCTGTGACAGTAGGACAAGAACTGAGGGACAAGAAAATACAACGGAGGTTCTAACCCCCCCAATTTACTTAAAAAACTTTATTGCATCCTATATCTTCATCTGAACATTTTTAAACTTCCTGTCAGGATTTCGGAATGCTTATTGAGCGGGAAAATAATAGGGACTTGGCCTGCAAAAAATACTCAAAAAAAACAAACAAAATGAAAAAATGTTTTTGGACAAAATTAGCTGTACAGCATGTGACTTTGTACACATACAAATACACATCTCCTGCAGGCTGGAACACTGACATACCATACATTAATGTAAACCTGTGCCTAGACTTTGCATAATAAAGCATTTACATATTTCAAACTAGAAGTAAAAGCATTTCTAACAAGCCCTCATTCACCTCTGTATCTATGAGCTTGGGGCAGAATTGGTTTTCAAAATGCAAAAATCTTAGCCATTTTCTATCGTAAAAAAATCTTGGCAAGCTGCCAGACTTCTAATGCAAACCACACACACACACACAACCCGTATTTAGGGCCCATAAACACAGGCAAATTAAGCAGTACACCTCCCATAACTGCACATTTCTGTGGTGGGTATGGCCAGGTGTTTCCAATCAGCGGTGGACAGAAAGCCACTGCAAATCAATGACAGGCTCACACTATCTGTATATAGTTGCCCAATGGAATGGTTACCTGCAGACAGTGACAGATGTGCATGCTTGGATGTAAATTGTGTCCAAGGGTGCATCTGTCCCTAACCGTCGAGAACCGTGCCATGTGCAATTACATGCAACCCCCCACCCAAAAAAAAAAAAAAAACAAACACACACACCACCAGCCGCCACTGGTTTATGGCCCTCATTTTTTAAGATCTTCCAGAAGAGGTAACTTCACATTAAAATCAGCTATAGGACAGAAATGGCTTGCTTTAAAGCTTTTTTTCCCCTGCATGTTAGGAATATGTAAATTGTTTAATTTCCTGAGTACAGGTGTACTTTAAAGTGCATCTAGTAAAATGGTAATTTTTTTCGCTTTAATAAAAAAAAAAAAAAAAAAAAAAAAAAAAAGAAAAAGAAAAAGAGAAGGGTAGAGAAAGTTAGAACCACTCAGTATTGTTTTTTTATTCTGCGTGTCCCATTGGACAGATATTCCCCTTCAATTTCTATCCAAGAGCCAAAACATAAAATGAAGGGAAAGCTGACAACACAACTGGAGTGCCCATTGGAAGATTGCTCCTACCTTTTCCATATTTTATCCTACTCAAGGCGGTGGTAGCCATATTCATGCATTTGAATACAAAAAAAAAAATTGAGCACTTTCCATAACACCTTTTTTTATTTGCACTAAAATCCAAATGTTTGAGACAATTTTTCGGGTGTTCCCCCTTCTTTAAGATCCAAGCAGGACCTTAAAGAAGGGGGTGCAATCCGAAAGCTTGTCCTGCTAATTGGGATGTTTGCGCAATTTTTAAAAAAAGTATACAGACAGTGCAAAATTAAAAAAAAAAAAAAAAAAAAAAAAAAAAAAGAAGTTTTGCAGTAGATGCACAATAAACTGAAAGTACTGTATCAAAGTTTTGATCTTACAATGAGTAGTAAATGCCAGTGAGAAGCTGGACCATAAACTCTGAGGAAACCGGTATTCTGTTCTTCAAGCCTTTGAATTTTCTTGCATTTTGGCGAGGATATCCACTGAGGCAAAGTCTGCAGGAGAGATTGATACCAAGGATTTCATATGTTAAATGGAAACTGAAGCTTTCTAGGAGTAACTGCTAAAGACAACACATCCACTGCTCAAGAAAAAAAAAAAAAATCAATTCTTGTCTACAACCTTTGCTACACTTGTGTGTGTGCGCGCCTAGGTTCACATTTGTGTGAACACAGACATCTCATGTGATGCGCACCCGCACTGCGGTGCCGATCGCATGCAATATCTGTGCAATGCAAGTTCAGCCAGTTGTATGGCTGAACTCGCATTTGATTTACACAAAAAAGGTGCAGGGCCCCCCCCCCCCGCATTGTATATGAGTAAACCTAGGCTGCACACATATTTTTAGAGTGTTTTATTTAGCATTTAGTGTTTTTTTTTTTTAAAGCTCCCCACACATCATATAGGTGTGAACGGGCCCCATAAATATGAATGGGTTTCCTCTTATCTTGTCCCCAGCGGGCAGAAAAATAAGCCTAAAAAACACAGTTTAACTCTTCCCCATCCTATACTAGAAAATTGTGAATGGAGTTGGACCCCTTTCACACCACCGTTCTGATCAGGTCCACCTGTCAGTTTTTCAGGCAAATCTGATGGGATGGTCCAGTCACCTCTATGGGCCGGTGGGTGTAAAATGGACTTGTGTCCATTTACACCCGCCTACCTCTGATCCAATCCAGACTGCTAAAAACAAATGGAAGGGGTTCTGTTCTCCTGCCTCTAAGCAGAGCGGATCGGATCCGTATCCACTCTGTATAAACTGTGCGGACACAGACCTGTCATCTGCCCTCTTTGCTCTGATCGGCAGGGGATCAGCAGACATTTGCCCTGCTAATCAAAACGGAAGATGCCCATGTGAAAGGGGCCTTAGGCTTTAAGAATTTTGCCTACTCCTTGCAGAATCCTTCTAGTTTAGAAATATTTGTAAGCTGTTCTGCAAGCATTGCATGTTTGACATTTCCCCATCTCTCCCTATGACTTTGGCAGCAGTGAGGCAGGTAATCCTTCAAGGTGTGATGTACTAAAATCAGAAAGAAGTTACAAAGTAAACACTGAAAAAAATACATTTATATGGTTATACCCTTAGCATCTATCCAACATGCCCAGGCTTTATCAAATTTCCTAGGACAATTGCGACTGGCATAGGTAAGTTTGTAGAGGGGCAGTAACTTGTTGACCGCTATATTCCATTCAGCTACAGTGGGCAGTAAGGGCGACATCCATTGAAACAAAACCTTTCTTCAAGCATAGAGGGCTTGAACAGTTTTTGATATTGTGATAATCAGGGCTGCCGACAGGGGGTACCCCCGGTCCTCCTGTAGGGGGCTCGGGCACACAGGGGGCCCAGACAGCAGGGGGAATCAGAGTGGCAGGATGAGGGTACTATTACAGAACGATGCCTTGTGTGGCTCTCTACAGCAGCTGCAAAATGTTTTTTCAGTCCTCCCTTCCCACCCCTGGGTTTTAGCTGCTGCAGGGAGACATTGGGCATCATTCTGCAACTGCCCCCCTCTGCACCGATTCCCCTCCCTGTTCTGCTAACATTTTATTACCTCGTGTCCGGGCCCTCCTACTGCAGCTCTGCTGGCTTACCTGTCCCACTGGCTGCTACTGGTACACAGAGGGATGTGTCAGAATGGAGAGCAGTGGAAGGGGACGGGAAAAGGGGCCCTTCCTTTTCTTATTGGACAAAGTCAGTGATGAGTTCATTGTGTGATCATGGATAATGGTAAAACCTTTTTAAAAAATTGTAAACAACAATTAAAAAAACAAAACAAAAACTAAGGGCTTATTCACACATACAGTGTGAATGAGTAGTTTGTGCAGCTGGAGCTGTGTTACTCTATGAGGATGCAGTGGCTCTATGAACACAGTCGCAGGTCCTATTTTGATAAGCGTGCAGGTGTGAGTGAATGGCCCTAAATACACGCTGTCTGTGTTTGGGGCTGTACACCTGCACCCACGCGACTGTGAAATTAGGACCTGAGGCTGTGTTCGTCCACCTGCTGCGTCCCCATAGCGTAATATAAGAACAAAGAGGTACTCCCCGGTACACTGGGACTTTATAGGCAAGTCAAATATTCAATCGAAATATTAAAATATAAAGTTTTATTAATTACAGAGATAAAAACCCTTGTTGCATACTTCACCATTAGATCAACATAACAGAACATGATAAAAATTGACTTGTGTAGAGCTAGAAATTGAGGTGAACAAAAGGAAAGCAAAAGGAGGAGAGAGAAGCGCCAAGCCAATCCTTTAAACAGCTTAGGAATTTATTCAGTATATAAGTATAAAACCACACTAAAGACTTGTGTGAAAAATGTGCTTGCAAAGTGCTAGAGCGGGTGGGAGCTTCCATGTGCAGTGTCACAGGAGGACCGCCTGAAAGTCTCTATTGAGGGATCCACGAGCACCGCGTGTTAGCCGCAGCTGGAGCCTCGATGAGCCTCATGGAGACGTCAGCTGTGTGTCTCTGGGTGGGAGTGATCCAGGGCTGTCAAACCGGGGAGCCGCCCACACGCTGTCTGGCCAATCAGAACGTTTTTTGAAGGCACAGCCTCGCCTTCATCAGCTGATCCTTTAACAGTCACATCACATTTATATAGAGGATACAATTAACCCACTCTGAACTGCAATTAGCGGTGTCAGCTGGGAAGATAACGATTTAAAAACATATATGCTGTAATTGTTAAAAAGCAAGTGTACGACTTAGAGACATAATTTAAAATGTGAAATATATATGTGAATATATCTATGTGTAATATATATTTATATTACACATACACACACACACACACACACACACATTTTTCACGCAAGTTTTTAGTGTTGTTTTTATACTTATATACTGAATAAATTCCTAAGCTGTTTAAAGGATTGGCTTGGCGCTTCTCTCTCCTCCTTTTGCTTTCCTTTTGTTCACAGTGATCAGCCTCACTCCCTTTACAGCCTCCATTTAGAGATGTTTTTTTAGAGACTATTTTTTAGGGGTTCATCCCCCAGAACTTTCAATCCACTCACATGGTTGCACCGTCATGTATCAGCATGCAGATGCACGCCTTTTCATTTAAATTTTAAACTTTAATCTCTTTCATCAGATGGTTTAGCGCTGAACATTATACTAATATTGTGTATGTGTTTCCTCCTAAAGATATTGATGTGATAATCTCTTCTCATTATGCCCCAAGCATTTTAGGAGCAAACATGATCCCCTTCTTCAGGGTAATTTAGAAGGTCATAGATTTAAAGCATTCAATAGAACAGCCTGCAACAGGTTCACCGCAGATAAAAACAGCCAATGTTATGTCTGCAGTAGAGTCTAATGGCTCCACACAAGAATCCCAGAAATAGCCTCAAATCACAGCCAACAGATCGTAAAGGCATGGGGGGGGGGGGGGGGGGGGGAGTTAAGGTTGTTAATAAGGACCAAGGCAGTTACTAATAAGGGGGGTGCCTATCCCAACCTTGTCCAAACCAAAGATGAACCCCTCGATCGTCCATCAAATCCAGGCAGCCGCGTGACACAGGCTGCCTGCACACAGCTCCAGCTACATTAAAAAAAAAAAAAAAAAAAAGATGATTCACACTGCACAGACCACATTACCCATGTGAATGAGCATCGAGACCTCATTTTGCACACAAAACATTAATACAGTTTTATCTTTGCAGGAATTTTGAAAGTTATGTTAGGTTTGTGTCTGCTAATGAGGATTTTAGTGTATTTTTAGTGAAAATTTTGTTTTCAAGAGGGCCTCTTGATTTCTAACAGCAGCCCTGGAGTTATCTTAAGATTGTCTGTAATACTCAACATGCATAAAAAAGTGGGTCTGATGGGACCGCCACTCCCCCTACAGTATAAAACAACAGATGACTCCCTCCCAGTAGTCCTGCAATCTCGCGCAAGTCCACAGCATATGAAGGAAGAAGCTCTCAGTACATTTGGGACAGGTAGCAAATTAGTGGAGGGGAGATACAGGACAGTCACTGTGGGTATAACAGACTATGTAGCAGTTGCAGTTGGACAAATCTATCCCTGGCAGAGATCATATCCATTAGGAAGTGATCTAGGCAGAAATCCCAGTCTTCTTCAGTTTGGGTAAGAAGATCTGCATGCCACTTCTGATAATAGGGAGATCAGTCAGGGCACGTTAGCTGGGTTCTCTTTTTGTCTTGCACAGAGTACAGAATGGTACAGAATGGTTAATACCCCCTTCATGTCTATGTCTGCAGTCTGACCTATTAGAAGATTTCCCTCATCTTCTGTGTCTGACAAATCATAAAATGTTGTGTTTTCTGTATTGTCGCCAATGGTCACCAGGAGGAGCATGGGGGTTAATCAGACCATGGAAAAGAGAAAAACAATTCACTTTTTGGATCACGTTGAACATTTAAAATATAGAAAATAATGATCTCAAGTTTCCTGCATGTCGCTCTGCAGTATGTGCTGATAACAGAGCTCCAGGCTCCTTTCCCACTGTGTATGTAACTAGAGTGCAGAATAAACAGGCACGCAGGACTATGCCCTGGGAACAGATTCCCACTAATTGTAATTCTGGTCTACATCACACATTGTGCATCACCCCCCCCCCCCTCTCAGCTCGCATTGTACACAAGCAACATTCTCTCTTTTACTGCCCCTGTGACTGGGAATTAAATATATACGGTACTTCTTTATCTTTATCATGCTGTGTGCTTCAAGACAGAAGAAATAGTAAATTAGAGTGAACTGGTCCTGCTGAGTGACCCCAATGTCTGTTGCTTCAAGTGCATATCAAATTTTAGCTGAGTGTAAATCCAAGTCCACAATGATTTGTGCTTTGAAGGCTTTCCCTCTGCAATAAAGTCCAAAACACAAAGAAAACACACTTTTCTGTGATATATGGTATGCTGCCAGCTCATTCAACATGAATAGGTTGCCTAAAAAAGCTTTTTTTGGCCATACTTCTCGGGCACAGGAATGTACTGCACTGTCGGCTGACGTCACCAATTTAAAGGTCAGGATCTACCCAAATGCCTGAAAGGAAGCTGACTCAGCCTCTCAGCACACCGCTAAGATCTTGAGCCAATGGCTACCACTCTCTCCAAGGCCCAGTGCTCCAGTGTGTGCTGGAGGGGCAGAGCAGAGAGCGGTGACTGACAGTCACCGCTCTCAGCTCAGTGAAGACCAAGAAGTGAGCGATCAGCAGTCATTTGAACGCTCAGTTCTGTGTCTTAGAGCTAGCTGCAGCATCGAATCAATGCTGCATCCATATACTGTAGGGGAGTATGAATGTGTTAATTTTTCTTTGTTGGTGCTGTAACCAGGCGAAAGGCACCTTACAAACACATTTGGTGGGATTGCACCTTGATACAGCCATTATGGCGGAAAGTTTATGAGATCATAAAGCTGATCACAGAATCCTCAATCCACCTAACAGCAGTATGTTGCTTACTACATACCGTATTTCTAATTGCTCAATGAAAAAGTGCAAACGTTCGCTCACCAGATTCTTACTTATGGCTGCAAAAACCGTGATTCCTAGACACTGGAAAACCACAACCACTCCTACAATTAAAGAGTGACTTCACGAGGTACACAACTTATACACTAAGGAAGAAATCAGGACAACAGCCCACGATACAACCGATAAATGTAATAAAAACTTGGGTAGTCTTTAAATATTCTGAAGAATATGACGCATTCACAGAAAATTAACTATAGCAACCCTTGGACTTCTGTCAATTTTCCTACCTAACTTCCTTCACCCTCTATCTTTTTTCCTATAATTCTTCCATCTTATTTAGAATATACATGCATTAAGTGTATAATGATTAAAGTATTTTGAACAAATAAGTAAATCATATGCAATTTAAGAAATAACGTTGACGATTGGTCATATTTTATTGAAGTTATTGAACCAGTTTTTTTGATTACACCTCCAATCTACAGTGCATTGATAATTGTTGAACTATTACTTTGGTGAATTTATGTGCTCACTATTAAGCTTACAAAGCAAAAACAAATATCTGTACAATTGTCATTACTTGTGTACAAGAAACTGTTATTTTGCTTGTAATAAAAAATTGCTATTGGAAAAAAAAAAAAAAAAAAAAGTTTGTTATTTTGATTTCCATCTTTCTGCTTGAACACACCAGCAGTATTGTATTACACTGTATCATAGAGCGATAACATGTGGGATGTGCCCCTACAAGAGCCCTTAAGAACGAATTGGATTTTGGCAGTATATAGTTCTGTGACACCAAGTAATTATACATCCAGTATTAATATAGAGGCACTTTATAATCCCAAGGAAAATATATATACCTATCCTGGCCAAATAGGATTCTTTGCCCCTCTGCCTCCAAGTTGAGACATTTCCAATATTCTAGTGTGTCCCCATGTCTACCTTTTTTTTGGGAGTCTGGAGTGCCCTCCCCGTCCTCTTCTCATGTGGGCTATTCATGGTTTTATGTAAGCATTTTAACCCCTAAATTCCTGAAGAAGCAAAACATGTTGAGCAAGATGTTGAGCTGGACATCACCACCCCTCAAATAGGTACCACCAGATACCTGGACATTAGGGAACCATGGTTGTTTTCATCACCATATATACACTATGATTATTGGGGGCTACCTACTACCGACCCTTATGGATGTATACATCCATACCAGGATCAGTCACATTTCTGTGGCAAAGATATACGTTTCGTTTCATTTGTTTCCTGGTTCTTACATCTATTGTTATATGTTTGATGCCTTTATTGCACTCCATTTTAATACCTGTTATTATTCATTCACCTCTGCATACATAATCAATTTTTTGCTTTTCTTT